>NC_064293.1:31947347-31999063 GCF_019186545.1 Solanum stenotomum
GGGGGGGGGGGGGGGGGGGGGGGGGGGGGGGGGGGGGGGGGGGGGGGGGGGGGGGGGGGGGGGGGGGGGGGGTGAGGCCTCAGGGCACGACGGTGCCTCAAAGCAGGGGGTAAGGTGGGGCGTTGGGGCACGACAGTGCCTCGAGGCGGGGGGTGGGGTTGAGTCTCGGGGCACGACGGTGCCTCAAGGTGGGGGGTGAGGTCGAGCCTCAGGGTACGACGGTGCCTCGAGGCGAAGGGGTGATCCTCGGGGAACGATGGTGCCTCGAGGCGAGGGGGTGATCCTTGGAGCACGATGGTGCCTCGAGGCAAAGGGGTGATCCTCAGGGAACGACGGTGCCTCGAGAAGAGGGGGGATGGGGCCTCGGGGCACCATGGTGCCTCAAGGTGGGCGGGGGAGGGAAATGACGGTGCCTTGAGGTAGGCAGGGCCGGGTAAGGCCTCGAGGAACGATGGTGCCTCGAAGCAGGCAGGGGCAGGGGAACGACGCCTCGAGGCGGGCGGGGCCTTAGCCACAGCGCTTCGAGGTAGGGGATATGTGGGGACATAGCCGAGAAATTTGCAGAATGATTTTCTCTGATCGATTGGGTCTACCTTGCGACATTGATCTCAGGTTTTCAGCTGTATTTTGTTTTGATTTGAACCCTTAAGTCCAGCTCAGTTTCTTTATAGGTCTGTGTCTGTTAGTTGGATTTATCTCCTATGATTGAACTCAAATCACTTTTTATAATGTCTTTGCCGTTTAAATTATTGATAAGATCTTGGTTATAACAGGATCTGCAAAAATGTAAAAGATGTTTCTTCAACACAACTGTAATTTGATGCATTTCCTCTATAACAGGGCTATATGCAAGTTTACAATTATCTTATAATGGCAAAATAAAAATCTCTATGCTGTAGTAAGATATCATAATTTTTCAGCTTATATCAGATGTTTATACGTGGAAATTCTTAACATTGGTTAGAGACTTGATATGTTGAAGACATGTGTAGTGTTTCTTTCTGATTGAACAATTTATGTTTGCAGTTGGAAGCAACATTCGAAAAATCATGCTACCTACGTGCAACAAGATGCTCATGAGTTCTTCATTTAAATGCTGGACAAGATCCATGACAAAGAGGGGAAAGCAAGTTTGGCAATCAAATGTATATTTTGATGAGAATGGTTCTTATACTTCTTGTCTATGTGTAGGACATGGTCTAAGGTCTGTTGCTCTAAATTATGTTGCACCTGAGAGGTAAGATGCATATGTAGTTTGAATAATTCAGTTACTTCTTAATAGTTCTTAAGAGTGCATTCTTCTTGTTTTGTACATGCAACCTGTCATCATTTGATTGGCTTGCTATCCCCTAAAACCTCTTTCTCATTTAAACTTTAGATTGCGAGTTAAGAGGCAAATATGTACTTTTACGTTTGTAGTCCTGGTTTGGTAATTAGTTGTTGTTATAAGGAATCTTATTTTCCTTAAGTAGCTATATTATTTTCCCATTCCTGATGTCCTCCACAATAATAGCACCATTTGTATTTGTTATATCTGCAAAGCTTGAATCAGAAAGAAGCTAAGCAGAGGGGTGGTTGTCTTTATTTTAATTCATTGATCCTTTTTACCTAGCATGATCAGTTGGCTTTTGATTAGTCATCAGAACTGAAAACATGATTTTTTTTTAGTTTGATTGCTCAATATGGACTAAAGTCCTTCCAAATTTCTCGAATTGGTTATAGAGATCCTTTTTACAATAATCATTTTAAATGCGTTAAACATGTCTTCTCCTCGTTCCTTGATTTAGAAGTGTTCCTTTTCTCATCTCCTTTTTCCTTATTACTTTGTGAAACTTAGTGACTTACTTAAAAACCATGTACATGCATAGGATCAAGATTGATGGGATAAAACAAGACCCTTGGTTCCCTTCATTGTGAAAGGTTTGAATTACTCTCAACCCAACTCAGTTTTGTTCTTGCTTCTTTTTGTTAAAAATTTTTCGTGGATCATCAACAATCACAAGGATGGCCTCAGGCAGGACAGGGTACCTCGAGGCGGGCAAGGCTTCAAGGCGTGCAAAGTCATAGGGCGGGACCGTGCCACGAGGCATGGGGTGGGCGGGGTGGGGGACCTCGACGCAGGGAAGGGCATGTTGGAAGCCTCGAGACACGATACCTCAGGGCAGGGAGGGGCAGAGGGCGGGGACTCGAGGCATGGTGCGTGCCAAGGGGCAGGGTGGGGGGCCTCGAGACACAGTGTATGCCTCGGGGTAGGGCGGGAGGCCCTCAAGGCATGATGTGTGTGGTTCGGGGTAGGGTAGAGGGCCTCGAGGAACATATCGTGCCTTGGGGAGGGGCAAAGGTCCCGTGCCTTGAGGCATGGTTCATGCCTCGGGGCGGGGGGTCTTGGGGCAGGGCAGGGGCCTAGAGGTACGATGTGTGCCTCGGGGCAGGGCGGGACTGGGCGCCTCGTGCCTCAGGGAGAGGCAGGGCGGGGCGTGTACACCTCGGGGTGTGGAGTTGCGTTGGGCCTCAAGGCACCGTGCCTCAGGGCAGGGTGGGGTGCCTCGAAGCACAGTGCGGGCCCCCCGCCTTGCCATGAGGCGGGTGCCTTGAGGCAAGTTTTTTGTCAAAATTAGCCAACTTTTAAATTCGTTGGTAAACTGTGTGTGAGTGGATCCTTTAAGTGCTTAAAACCTTTCTAAAAATTTCCTTTTTAAAATGGTTTTTTAATTTTCTTAAAACAAAGTGGTGACTCCTTAATTATTATTTTTCTAAAATTTATAAATAGGCAAGTGAGGAAAAGGTTTTGAAACTTAGTTTTAAAAATGGTAACAATGGTTATGCTAGAGAGCTTTTTGGAAATTGGCTTATTTACAAAAGCACAAGACCACTCCTAGTATGGTTCTATATCTTCTTGCAAGATTCTAGATGATGTAGATATTTCTTCAAGATATTACACTAAGTCATTATTCTGTGCCGGTTCTTATTCACACTTTATGTTCCTTGATTATAAAATGTTGAGTGGGAATTGTCAAATGGCACCAGAGCCTGAACTTGATGCTATCTTGCTCTAACTTATTTATATTTGGATGCTGATGAATAATTTGTGAGTGGTAAGGGACATGCATAAACATTTAGACTTGGCACATATTGTCTTTTGCCAAATGAAGAAAATGAAAACATTTGTTTTATATTTACAACTAACTTCTTAATATTAATGTACCAAATCAATTTATCAAGAATGGTTGTGTGTGTTTCACGACTAGAAGAAAGAAAAAAGAATGTAGAATGAGAAAATTCATGGCATGTTAGGACTTGAAATTAAAGAAAACTAGAAACGCGAACAACATTTTGCTGCTATGTTGAGTTTGCTAGTGGGAAATTGAAGTCTTCACATCCAGACTTCCCCCATTTTGCTAAGAAATAGAAAAGGGGAAATGGAGGAGGAGAAGCATTGCTGCTTGAGCCAAAATTACATGGTCTAGTTCTTAATCTCTTTCATATTTCTCAATGTTGCTTTCGACATTACATCGGCTAGGATGTTAGGGATTCAATTTAAGAGCATTTAGAAGGTTGACAGTCTGAATTTTGGATGTTTTAAGTCCAATTATTGCAAAAGCTTAGTCTTGGTTGGTTAAAGTACCATATGATGAAGCCTATACCTGAAGTTATTTAATCTTCCTGTAGTCCATTGTTGAATACATAATTTCTTTTGTGAACGGCAAGCAGGTTGTTGCAGAAAATCCAATATCCCAAGCTAAAGTGGAATCTGCAATCCTTCAGGTATGATTTCCTTCATCATAGAGAAGATATTACTGTCATTGTACTCTGATCAAACTAAAAGGTCACAGATTTAGTGCTGTAGAGTTTATAGAGTGGTGCTAATGCTTTCCATCTTTTGATGTCATGCACTGGTACTGTTTTGCGACGCAGATCAGGTGATTTGTCTTGGTTCTAATTTCATCATTTGTTTTTCCTCCTGAATATGCTAATTGCTCTTTCCAGGTATTCTAACAATCTGATCGTTTGTATTTCAGGGACATTGTGGTTCTTGTTGGGCTTTTGGTGCTGCTGAGTCGTTGTCTGATCGTTTCTGTATTCATTATGGCTTGGTAAATTCATTCCTTCATGCAAAAACTTGCAAGTTTATTCGGTCGCTAATGGTTCAATTTTTATGTGTGAGGCAGAATATCTCTCGGCCAGCAAATGATATCGTAGCATGCTAGGGCTATTTATGTGTGGATGGTTGTGAATTGTGATGGTGGATATCCATTAGAACCTTGGAGATACTTTGTCCGCAAGGGTGTGATCACTGAAGAGGTATACACTGTTTTGTTATACACTTATTGTACCTCAGAGAGATTACATCTTTCAGATATTGTGGGATTCTTATACCGATCTGAAAAAAGATTGTGGATCATTATGCTCGACTAATAAAAATTTTCCTGTCAGTGTGACCCTTACTTTGATAATAAGGGATGTTCCCACCGTGGATGTGAACCTGGATATCCCACTCCTCAGTGCAAGAGGAAGTGTGTTAAAGAGAATCTACTCTGGAGTTTTCCAAGCATTTTGGCGTCAATGCATAACTGATCAACTCCGATCCATACAGTATCATATGTGAGGACAATAATAATGCTTGACTGAATTAAATAGCAAAGTATAATTGAAATTACTTTCTTTTGATGGTGAACTGTCAAATAATTGTTGATAAGCCGTTCGACAGAGTTCAAAATAATTGTTGGTCACCAACTCTACCTTTTTGAATTCTAGTGTTACCATCTACTATGTTTGTGGAAATATTAGTGATCTGTAGAGGTTTATGTTCCAGGATAATTATATCCATGACAATGAAGAAGTACCAGTTAGAAATTCCAATGATCTTCTTAAATGCATCTAGAGGTCATTGTTTAAATGCACTAATTTCCCAGTCTGGAAATATTTGAGTCGTTTGTGCATAAATGTACTGCTTGTCAATTGGTGCATACTTAAGTAGTAGACTGCTTACTTTGTTCTTGCATTTGCCTCAGCATGGTGTCCTTGTGAATGCATCCTCTTTTATTGGATTTGTTTCTTTGTTCTTTCTGTTATCTTCTCCTAATTTTACCTGTGACCTTCATGTACTCAATGACAAACCGTTTCTCAAGCACATGATTTCGATCACTACTAGTTTGGAGTTTACAAGCACATAACTGGTGAGCAAATGGGAAGCCCATGCTATTAAGCTCATTGGATGGGGATCCTCTGAGGATGGAGAGGACTATTGGGTTTGTTGACATCTTCTAATTGTGGCATTAAGATCTTCAAAATCGTTTCCTCCTTTCTAAATTTGATCATCTTTTTTTTTTTTTTTGGCTTTGCAGCTCCTTGCCAATCAATGGAACAGAGGCTGGGGTGACGTATGTCTTGATCTCACCCTTTTTCTTTCAACAATTTACTTGAGCAAAAATAGTTCCTTCTACTTCTACGAAAAATATTTAAGTTGTTGCCATTGGTTTTACCCTTTCATAGGATTTCAGAAATGACTATATTTACGAGGACTTTGAATTCAAAATATTATAGTACTGGCTACTGCGTAATGTATTAATTAGAACTTCTCCAATAACTTCTTCAATGCTTCAATATGTATGATTATCGATCCAAGCTCTTGCTACTCCCTAGCTAGCTTGACTTTTGTTTAGAGTCGTTAATATTGACTAGATTTGTTGGTTCGATCTAATTCTACCAATAAATAATAGCGTTGAATTAAAATTTTTGAAGCTCATTTAAAAATAAAAAAATTTAGTCTCAGTCAATTAAGCCTGTTAGCTTATAGGGCTTGAGCAATATATGGGTTGAACTGACCTATGAGCCAAATAAAAAGCTAAAAATAAGTAAATAACAAAAGGGAATCCAAACTTAAAGCCTACTTGAACCATCATATATATTACGTACAGATTTTAAAATCTGTTACACATAGCAGAAGGGGATGTAGCTCAAATGGTAGAGCGCTCGCTTTGCATGCGAGAGGCACGGGGTTCGATCCCCCGCATCTCCATTTTCTATTTTTTTAAAAAATTATTCTTTTTGTGTTTTCAGTTCATCTATGGAAGTATCTCAAACAAATGTAAAAAATGATGATTCCCAAATGTCTGTCTTAATTTAAATGTCACTTTTTGGATTTTGACATTCATTTATAATGTTTCTTTTTAAATAGTTTTCAAATAAGTAAATTTTATTTCAAAACATTTAACGATTCCAAACCCGAATTACCTGTCAAAATTAAATTATTTGACTCTTAATTCAAATTGTGTCACATAAATTGAAACAAATAAAGTACATCGTAATGAATTAAAATTTAAAATGATGGGGTATACTTGTCTTGTATCTTTTTGCAATTCCCATGAATAAAATTAACAAGATTTCTTCATTTTTCGATGCCAAGAAGAAGAGTCTGGCATCATAAATTGGTGAATTGTCCGTTTTGATATGTATTTTTAGAGAGTGTCCCTTTTAGTGTTTAATATAAGTATATAACTGCAAACGAATTATTAATTTGATGCAAATTTAGAACCATAAATATTAAATTTATAACAAATCAAGTAATGATGGCCCTTGATTATGAAACCATCTACTATCACTAAATAGGAGTAACAACCTCGTTTCCGGTTCCAACAACTTGTAACCGTTTTTCCCTCCTTTATATTTCAATTCAACCAACTTACAAAAATTCATTTTCGTGTGATCACATTATTCAATCAAGACAAAAATAATTTAGAAATCAACACAACAAAATGTCTTACGGTGAAAGTGAGTATGGTGGAAGTGGAATTGAATCTGATGAAACCGGGTATGGAAATCGATCCGAATATGGAAAACCCAAAAAGTCACATGGATCTGGATATGGACGAAACGACGATGATGTGCCCAAATCTGAATATGGATCGGGTTACGGGTCAAAAAGTACTACTCATGACTCTGATGATCAGTACGGGTCAGGTGGATATGGGAGCAAAACCGGATCCGGTGGGTATGGAAAGAAAAGTGAATACGAGGATAAGAGTTCGGAATATGGAAATGAATCGGGTGGATATGGGAGTAAAACCACATCCACTGGGTATGGAAATGAATCGGGTGGGTATGGGAGTAAAACCACATCCACCGGGTATGGAAATGAATCGGGTGGATATGGGAGTAAAACCACATCCACCGGGTATGGAGATGAATCGGGTGGGTATGGGAGTAAAACCACATCCACCGGATATGGAGATGAATTGGGTGGATATGGGAGTAAAACCACATCCACCGGGTATGGATCAGGGAACGTAAGAAAGAGTGGTGGTGATGATGATGATGAGGGGAAAAAATCAGCATATGGGTCAAGTTATGGGCGAAAGACCGATTCTGATGAGTATGGATCTAGTGGGTATGGGAAAAAGAGCGAAGGTTATGGGAGTTCAACAATTGAGAGGCCTAGTTATGGTAGGTCCGAGGAAGATGACTACAAGAAGCCTAGCTATGGGAAGGGCGATGACGATGATGAAGGCTATGGTCGCAAGAAATATGTAAGTAGGAGTATTATTTTAATTTTTTGAATCACATAATTAATAATAACGTAATGTACTTAGAGTTATGTTATTATTTCATTGATTTAATCTTTGATAAATTGGCAGGGCGATTCTGACTCTGACTCGGGCTCTGACAAGGAGAGGAAGAAAAATCGTCGCAAAAAGCACACCGACGATGATTGAGCAGAGTGATTTTGTCAAATGTGATAGATTCATGTGTTATTAGAAGTTATTAGTAGTAAATAAAATAAAGTTGCATGTCTTCACAGTGTTTTATTGTTACATTGCAAAAACACTGATGATTGAGCAGAGATGCTTTTGTCATCCGCTCCAAATTCATGCCATATTACTAGTTATTATTATTAGTAAATGAACCTTTGTATGTGTTTGTCGAGTCATGGTTGTACAGAGAAGGAAATGCCGGTAGTTATTTGTATCAATAGGTACTTTGCTCTTCTCTACTTAAATAAAATTCGGATGTTTTAGGCGATACTATATATGCCCATAAAAGTCCTTTACTGTATATATATCTCAATATCAATACTTAAAAGTGTAAGTTGTGACCTTTTGCAAAGTCATTCGGCTGGAAAGAACAATTTATTGTACCGTCACATGGATAGAAATTTCTTCAGTCCAATTTGTTTTAAATCAATACTTGACAAAAATGGTAAAGAGAAATAAAGGTTCATTATAAAGTTATAAGGCTAATTGTAAATGAAAATTAATACTCCATTTGTTTTAATTTATGTGATTTTTCGCTTATCGAAATTCAAATTAGATGAGTTGATTTAATTCAATTTAACTTTAAAAATTAGTTAATTTGACTCTTAATAAGTAAAAAAGTGTCACATAAATTAGGATAAAGTATAATAAATAAATTGTGGAAAGAGACAATGTTAAAACAACATTGCTACATACCTTCGCGGAGAAGCTACTCATTTATGAGAGTAAAAAAAATTCATTCAGTCCATTTTTCAAATCTTTTGATATATTGTTTTGATGTAGCAGTATTCCATAATCCTTCATTCTTTTTTTAAAAAAAAAATGAATTGCTTTTTTTTCTTAGAGAGATTTAGAAATAGAAAAAAATTTAGGGAAAATTATAAATATTTAGCCTATATTAGGTATCATAGCTGTTTGCAGCAAATTTTAAAGTGATTAAAAAATTACAATCACAAATAAAATATAAAGAAATATAGTTTTATTATAAACATTGCGGGTACAAATATGTTCCTCCCCTGATGATTCGATTCGAGGGCCGTTAGTGATGTATTTCTCAAACTGATTTTGATTTCATCTCTTTATGAATATTCCAGAATTTGCGGAATATTTGAGAAGCCAAAGAATATAATATCTTTTATATAGGCATGAACTAGAGTTTATGATTGACTAACCTCCAAAGAATCCTAATTAGAATTGAACACACCTTGTAAAATATCAACTCGAATTGAACACATCTTGTAGAGTCTCACAAAATTTCAATGTTTACAATAGGTTCAATTTAAAAAAATTATACTTTGTGGCTACAGTTTCCCCAATTCTTGCTACTAGCCTGATTTGAATAAATCCAGAATTTGTATAATTTGGTTCTCGATTGTATAAATCCAAAACTTTGTATATGCTTACCATAACTATTTGTATACGATTTATGAAAAATCATAATAAATCACAATGTTTGTGTATTGGAAAGTGAAATGTAAAAACGGAGTATTGAAAAATTCATGTATAAATACATAATTTGTATATACTTACCCTATTTATATATTCGCAAGTGAAATATATAAATACAGAATTTGTATATATTTACCCTATTTATATATTCGCAAGCAAAATATATAAATCGTGGCTTTCATAACAAACAAAACTATAACTATGAAGCGTAATTATTGAAACTATAACTATAAAGTGTCTATGGACTATTATGTTATGCTAGAAATTTTCTCAAAAAAAAATATGCTAATGTATATTTTTGAAGTTTGGCCATGCACTTTGAAAAATACATTTTATTATATAAATATTAAAATTAGCCATAACAACAACCTCAAATCACTCTCTAATTAACGGTCCAGTTTTGCAAAATAATTTAGAAAAACAAATCCAACGCTCCAAAATCAAGCCTACCAAAAAAAAAAACTAGCCGTTACAAACTCCAGAAGCGTGAAAAGCTCAACTTCTTCTTCTTTTCCCTCGTCGATCAATGAATGAGAGAGAGAGAAAACCAGAAAACCCTAGTCAATCAGTAATACAACTAAACCCTAACTCTGATCAACTCTTCGGCGACAATCACATTGCTTTTTCCGGTGATTTTTATGGATTCTAACGGCAAATCCACTAGGCTTACGCCTAAAAAATGCTCCAAAATTTCTGAGAATTCGAACCCAAATGTGGAGTTCAGTCCAGCTTTATCAAAATCTTCTAAATCAGCCACGAAAAGTCAGAAATCAGTTTCCAGAAACCATAATACTAATCACTTGGTTTCTTCTTCGCCCAAAAATAAGATTAGTCAGAGGAAGTTTGTAATCGCGAAGAAGAAGAAATGTAATAAGGATAATCTGAAATCTAAAATGATTTGTAAGTGTAATAAGGATGGTGCTGAGATAAGAAAGTGTCTTTGTGTTGCTTATGAGAGTCTCAGGGCTTCTCAAGAAGAGTTTTTTAAGAATCGCTGTGGAAATGAACAGGAAGAGTATGACATTGAGAAGTTAGATGAAGTAAATGGAGCTGAAAGTGGCGATGGAGAGCGAATTACGGGGTGTTACGTTGATTCGCCAGTCAGGCACAGGTTGAGTCTGACTACAGTCGATCAGGAGGTAACAATTCCTGTTTCAATTTCCGAGAGTGAATTAGTTGAATTGCGCGATAGTTCTGTGGCAGATGAATTGGCGGAAAGGGGCAACGAGGATGTGGGTCGGCGTGAAATGAGTGGTGGGACTATAAAGAGGAGGAGGGAGAGGTTGTTGGAAGAAGCAAGACAAAGTGTACCTGAAACTGGTTCTGGAAGAGTGAAGCATTTAGTTAAGGCTTTTGAGAAGCTTCTCTCAATACCAAAAACAAAAGAGTGCAAGGAGAAAGGGGAAAATGATGAAAATGAAGCAGAGGATTCTAGTAAAGAACAAAAATGGGCATTGCCTGGCTTGCAGCCTCCCAAGATTCCTGAGACACATGTATCTTCTTCTTCGTTTTGTCCATCGGATTTCTTCCTCAACTCTGAGAGCTTAGGCTTGGATTCGCGTCGTGCCTCCTCGTTGGATAGCAACCATGGATGGTTAGTAATTGAAACTTCATTTATTCTATTAGTTTTTCTGTTTTCATTTTTTAAATCATAAGGATTCATTACAAATTGACTATTGGTAGTCAATCTAATGCAATCCTCCGATTAATTTAGGATTGATGTGTAATTTTGCTTTCGAGTACTGAAAATATACTGTTCTTTTCTATTTTGCAAGCTTTAGTATTTCAAGCAGGACTTCAGGTGGTGGTCGAAGGAGCAGACGCAATGTAAGAATTTTCTTATTATTATCCATCACAATATGATGGGGTTGAATTCTGTTAATCTTTAAGCTCTTGTTTTCATTCTTAATGCTGCAGAGTATGGAATCATCAGGCACATTTGCTAAAAGAAACTGGAAGAGAAAGCAGCTCAAAGCGACCTCCCAAAAGCCCTTCAAACTTAGAACTGAGGTTTGTGAATTGCATGTTGGTTTCTCTAACCTTTGGCTAATTGGTTGCTTCTTGTGCAAATATGACCAAATATGCAGCTGCATATATCTGGTTGACATGTGCTAGCTGCCGCCAAAATAGTGAGTTGTGCAGAGTGGACACTGAAAGATGGACGGAATATGATGGCTACAAGAAACTCAGAATATTGGTCTTTCAATTCCCTTTGTTGACATTTATAATGTTCATTGTTCATTGTTCCTTGACCACTAGCAGGGTGGTCTTTATTTATGTAGTTACCTCTTCTTTGATTCAACAGTTAATTGTCTCCTATCATTGTTGAACTGCATATATTAGGATGTCATGTTGAATCCAATTAATAATTTATCCATTTCCTTGAGGAGCTGATTAGATTGGCTATTGTTGCAGGAAAGGGGAAAATGTAAAGAGGAAGAGTTTTTAAAGAAAGTGCAACAAATGGTGGAGGAAGAGGAGAAACAGCGGATACCAATTGCACAAGGTCTTCCATGGACCACAAATGAGCCAGAGGTAGCCTAAGCTTTTCACCAGTCATTTCCAACCATTAAAGACTTTCTATGTGTATTGACGCCTCTTGTTGATCTCATATTTTTGAGACTGGACTCTTTTAAACCAAAATCAAAGAGAAACTAGGATGAAATTGTGTAGGAAGTTCATGTTGTTACCTCTCTGATCACTATGCACAAATCTTTTGCACTTGGGTTATACTTCAGCCTGTTATGAAAACAAACCTGAATTATTCTGTTTTCAATTGTTTAGTGTTTGCCAAAGCCTCTGATAAAAGAGAGCACAAGGCCAGTTGATCTGGTGCTGCACAGTGACATTAGGGCTGCTGAACGTGTTGAGTTTGATCATCAGGTAGATTTTGATTATTCTATATTTGGTCATTCATCAACCTAAAGTAATTCTTTTAGTGAACGAGTTGGTTTAGTCTCGTGCAAAATGTTGCTAGGGATATCTCAATATTTTTTCTCAAAGAAAGTGCACCAATAAGAGAAGTCCCAAGCAAAGTTGTTACAGTGAAAAAGGGCTAGTTTTAGATTCTTGTTCAATGCTATATTTCATTAGGGGAAAACAAAATATATGAGAAATACTTGCAATATGAATATGAGAAATACTTGCAATATGTAAGGAAATAACCAAAGAGAGTGCTGCATGGATAAGAGGACAGGACCTGTAAATGGCTTGTCATTTGTGGAGGCACAGTAACTTATGTTCCTGGTTTCTCCATGATTGCATCAGGTGGCAGAAAAAATGAGCCTTATTGAACAATACAAGATGGAAAGAGAGAGAATGCAGAAGGTAATCCAAGCATATGTTCTGCGATTGAAGCACGTATATGGAGTTTTTCTCCTTCATTCTTGTTATCTTTTTTTTTTACTGTACTGTTACTTTCTCTAGATGGCTGAGGAAGAAGAAATTAGGAGGCTGAGAAAGGAACTTGTTCCAAAAGCTCAACCGATGCCCTACTTTGACAGGCCTTTCGTTCCTAGAAGGTAGTGACAAGGTTCCAACTTTACTTTATGTTCCTTGCAAATTTTTGCTTCTCCTAATAGGAATATACTAGCTTTAATCAAGAATTACTTCTAAATAGTTTGGTGGTCTGCATTAGGTCAACAAAAGATCCTACCGTTCCAAGAGAGCCTAAGTTCCATATACCTCAACATAAGAAGATTAAGTGTTGCATGTCTTGGAATGATATGTACATACACAACAACAGTGAATGGGGGATTCAGCAATGACAAGTGAGGCAGCAATGACTAATGAGGCAGACCTGCATTTGGGTTTGCATCACCTACTCATATTCTTTTATTCAACGATGGTGTATATGAAGCAATAGTTTATCATAATCGTATCAATTTTGGTATTGAATCACTAATTTTTCATAATTGCCTCAATTTTGGGAAAGAAAGCAGTGATTTTGGCACAATGGTATTCTATCTTAATGACAACATTTTAATCCTCTCACTTTTTTCGCTTGAAATGATCGTTGAACTCTCTTCTCATTGCTTATCATTTTATCAACAAACTTTTTAATATGTAAACTAGGCTGCAGCTATGATCGGCATTGATCACAACTCAAAATCTACCTAAAAGTGCAGAAAATAAGTGAACTGGAGTTCTTCTACTGATAATTAAATAAATTAAGGCAATGAGCTTGTGTTAGTTTCTTGGAGATGCTACTGGATTACCATGTACCTACAGTGAAAACATGGACACAAATAATTGTTGGTCAAGCGTGGCCACTGGCCAGCACGCACTATCGGATCAGCCCCTTCCTTTCTCTTTGAACCGAAGTGGGAACTGGGAAGGTTGTTAGACAACTCTCCGAGCTCTTACTGAAACAAATTCTTTGATACCTTGGTTCTCTTTTATTTGGCTGTATCAGTTTCCATAATTTTTGTGGGAAATTTGCACTTTTCATCCCTGAAATATCAACAAGTTCCTTATCTGCTTAAGCACTTTTAATCTTCGATCAATCAAAATGTTTGCTTTTATATACTTTTGATCCTTTTGCTTGTGAATCTCGCAAATTTAACGAACTTACAACTATTAAACCATTTAATCACTTATGCTATATGATTTGTGATACTTTATATATTTATTATTGGGGAATTTTCGCATATTGCCACTCAAAAATAACTTAATTATGCTGCATAACTATAGTTTGTTAATTACGATTCGTAGCTACATGTTAGAGGGAGGAGAGAGGCGAGCGAGAGAGGGCAACGAGTGGAGAGAGGCGAATTGTATGTGTATATCTCTTAGATAATTGTATATATGTAACTAATATACATATGTATTTGAATATCTAGAGAACGAGGTTTGGAAAGGGAGGAGAGAGGCGAGCGAGAGAGGGCAGAGAGTGGAAAGAAGCTAATGGTATTTGTATATCTATCATATATATATATATATATATATATATATATATTGTATATATATATATATATTGTATATGTATAAGTAACGTAATTACAACTAAAATTAAGCTGCTAGCCGTAATTAATTCAAACTATAATTATGTTAGCTAATTAACTAGTATATGTTTGTTTATCCGCGTAATTTTCCCTATATTATATATACTGTTAGTCACTTGGATTCTCTTTAAGATGTGTATAAAGGAATCGAATAATGGTGCCTATCCAACATATTAGCTCATGAATATGGCGCCTCAGGACATCCAAAATCTTTTTCTCAAAAAATTATATGAGGACCTCCGTAATGAGTTGGGGAAACATCATGTATACTCACACAATTTTTTTAATGCCCATTTCCACATTTACAGGCCTTTTTTTAGGAATCACGTAAATTTCTCAATTTTTTGTGTGTGCAATGCCCATGGATCTAGAGCCCCGGAGCACCCAAATATTTTTTCTTAAAAAATTTTATGAGGACCTCCGCAATGAGATTGGGAACCATCACGTATACTCACATCATTTTTTAAATGCCCATTTCCGCATTTACATGCCATTTTTTTTAGGAATCACGCAAATTCCTCTATTTTTCGTGTGTAATGCCCATGGATATGACGCCCCGGAGCACCCAAAATTTTATTGTTAAAAAACTTTATGAGGACCTCTGTAAGGAGTTGGGGAATCATCATGCATACTCACACTATTTTTTAACGTTCATTTCCTTATTTACAAGTATTTTTTTTAGGAATCGTGCAAATAACTCAATTTTCGTGTGTATTAGCACATGAGTCTGGTGCACCGGAGCACCCAAATTATTTTTCTCAAAACAGTTTATGAGAATCTCCGTAATGAGTTGGGAACCATCATGTATAGTCACATAATTCTTAAATGCCCATTTTCGCATTTACAAACCCTTTTTAGGAATCACACAAATTCCTAATTTTTTCGTGTGTATTACCCCATGTATCAGCGCCCCGGAGCACCAAAAATAAATTTTGAGAAATTTTTTACGAAGACCTCTGTAATGAGTTGGGGAATCATCACGTATACTTACACCATTTTTTTAATGTCCATTTCCGCATTTACATCCCCTTTTTTAGGAATCGCGCAAATTCCTCAATTTTTCGTGTGTAATAGCCCATAGATTTGGCGCCTCGGGGCATCTAAAATATTTTTCTCAATAAACTTTATGAGTGTTGACACCCAATTTTGGACCTCCACAATATAAATTAATCATCGAGCTTCTTAAAATTCCAAACTATTTGAAGTAATTGACTTTATAAAATTCAAATAATTTTCAAGTTAGTTATGTGTAATTTTTTCACTTTTTGGAATTTTTAAATAACATGTATATATATATATATATATATATATATATATATATATTATAATTAGCATATTTTATAAATATTCAAAAATTATCTCAAAATATTTTATTTTTGATCAAATATTTACTTAATTAGTTTAATTATACAATACTTTATATTTTTAAATCATTTGGTTTATAATTAAGTTAATTATTTAATTTCGTTAAGTTTAAGAAGCTCCTTAATTAATCTTATTTAAATTCATCTTAGATTTTAGCCGCATTGGCAAATTAAATTCAATTCAGCTATATTGTGAATTCTATATGGCTATAATTGCAACCCATTTAGCCATTTTGTATTTGCAAGTCTAACCCTTTCTATTACAAATTTTCACTACCATTTTGGGACTAGACCATTTTTGGGCCAGCAACCAGCAACCCATTACTCCAAATTAAAATTCCAACCCCCAGCAGCCCACTTCTCTTTATGCCATACCCCAGCCCATCAAAAATAACAATACAACATCAATACAATACCAAATACCCAACAATACATCAATTCCAAACTGTATCCGACCCCCGTAGCTTGTCTTCTTCGTGAATCCAGAAACGCTCCAAAAATCCAGAACCGCAAATGCAGTCTAGTAGCAAAATCGAGCCCAACTCGCGCATTCTCTCTCTCTCCTGTCGTACAAGAAGACGTTGGGAATTTTCCAGGTGGAGCGATCTCCTTCCGAGTTCGTCCTTCCTCCCAAATCGAACGGTTCTCATCTCAATTCCGTTGGGAATTTGTACCATTCCTGCGTTGTCAACTTTATCCTTAAAGGATTTTTGAATTTGAAATCCTTATCCATTTCTACATCAATACAATACCAAATACCCAACAATACATCAATTCCAAACAGTACCCGGCCCCCGTAGCTTGTTTTCTTCGTGAATCCATAAATGCTCCAAAAATCCAGAACCGCAAATGCAGTCTAGTAGCAAAATCGAGCCCAACTCGCGCATTCTCTCTCTCTCCTGTTGTACAAGAAGACGTTGGGAATTTTCCAGGTGGAGCGATCTCCTTCCGAGTTCTTCCTTCCTCCCAAATCGAACGGTTCTCATCTCAATTCCGTTGGGAATTTTTACCATTCCTGTGTTGCCAACTTTACCCTCAAAGGACTTTTGAATTTTAAATTTGAAATCCTTATCCTTTTCTACCCGATTCCCCCCCCCCCCCCNCCCCCCCCCCCCCCCTTAACTCAGCTCCAACTTCTTCTATATATACTCTCATCTACTCTCTGTTGAGGAGATTTTTTTTTTTGGGACACTGATTTATTACTCAAAACAGAGGGAATTTCCATAAAAAGAAAAGAGACTTAGAGACCGAAAAATCTCCAGGAATAGCTACAAAACATACACTTGGGAGCTCAAAAAGCTTAGTGATTTTTCCGTTCGAATTCGTTGGAGTTCGGCAGAGCTTCTCGAAATTCCCAAAGCTCATTTTGTGGTGAAGGCGGAAAAGCTTCTCTACTCCTTGTCCCAATCGCTGCACTTAAAAGGGTAATCCTCCATTCCCATTTTTATTTTAGGTTCTTTTATGTTGTGGATTAGCTTAACTTTGTTAGATTCATATGCTTAAATTTATATATATATATATATATATATATATATTATTATTATTATTATTTATTTAGTTATTATTATTATTATTATTATTATTCTTATTATTTATTCACATTCCAATCTTGCCTAACTTGGGGTTCTAGTAGAATAATGTTTGTCATTTATTTTGGGTTATTAGTTGTTGCTATGAATGGACTGAAACCCGAATTTAAAATTGATTCTCGATTATTCCTTCTTTGCTTTGTTAATCAGTAGCGTAGCTTATTTGTCTCGGTAATATTTTCCTTTGCTTGGAGTGTCTTAACACTTGATAATTTGGAAAATTTTATATAAGGGCTAGCAATAATAGTAAGTCTCTTATATATGATTGTTAACATTTTACTATGAAGACATTTAGGATGTATACTTTTTTGGTTTAAATAAGAGATTTGTATAAGAATGAGTTTGAGTTCAAATATTATGCGATCTTATTCGGTTCATTTATCCTTCTCGGAGTTTCAGATCACTTCGTGAAGTATTAATGAGTTGTGTTGAGATTTTGCTCCAAATATCTCGTTTATTCTGAAATCGTTAAGCGTATCACTTTAAGATGAGGTCGTGTTTTATGATTGGTATGATGTTTATGAAGTTGGGTGAAGTAATAGTAGCTCATTTGTTTGGATTATAATACAATGGCTTAGCTTACTTTGCATTCGTTTATAATTGGACTAATTAACCTTAAAACTAGAGGGAAAAGGTTGTTTTGGGTTTGATAATATGACTATTTATTACTAGTTTATAGTTAGTTTGTTCTTCTTATATTGTAGATGTAAATCTTGTTTGGAAACTTTCTCTAAAACCAATCAAACTTGGAGAAAAGCTCCCAACACTTCTTGTTATTTTTCTCTATTGTCTTTAGTTTATGTTGAAAGAATGATACCTGAATTAGTGTTCATATGCTTTTCACTGGTTGGCCTATATTTGCATATGTATGTTCAATTTCCCAATTGTATATGTTGGTATTCTCTTTAGCTATGTCTTATTTATCGTATTTTTTACTAAAGGTGTTTTTCTTGTGGAATAGTCTCAAGTGTGGATACTAATCTTTTTTACTCTTTATTTGCATGTGAAAATTCCATTCGAGTGCATTTTGGACTTCTCCTTGCATATCCTTGAGTTGTCTCGAGTCAGCCTCACCCGTGTACGATCAAGGGGAGCAGAAATACGGGTTTAGAAGCAAAATCACAGGTCTCGAGAGCTGAAAACGCGCTGATATACAGCGTAATACAGTCGATATACAACAGTTGTATACGCTGTAAAAAGCAGGAAAAATGGGCCCAAAGTCCTAAAATTTCAGTTTTTGTGTTGTATTGTAATTGAGTCAAAAGCCCATTCATTTTTATTATTATTTGTTAGTTATTAGGACAGGTACGAAGGTGGCAAAAATTGGGCCAAAAGCCCAAAACGAGATTAGGCCCAAGTACTGGCCCAGCCGGACAGGAAATCAGACTTGGGTCCTAATTTCCTTCTCTACTTTATCATTTTATATTTGTTTACCTATCATTATTCGTTGTTATTCTTAAGGTTACCACAATTTAAATTCCCCGAAAGATAGTCATTCTGAACTAATCTCTTAAAAATTAACTAATTAAAATACTCGCTTCCTATAATATTAAAACATAATCTACCAAAGTGTTTAACTTAAATAATATCCCAATACTCCCCATTTTCCCTTTTAAAATAGTCTTAACTATAAAATAGTCCAATTTTTCCATATGAGTTAAAGTTAAAAAATTAGCAAATAGTTAGTTATCGGATAACCGCTTGTTAGCGGGAATTTCGGGTGCTTTCAAACCCTTCCCGAAATGTTAATATGAACCTCGAACCCCCTTAATAGTTTTCAATAGATTTACTGTTTTGATCTATTCGAAAATAAGTAGTTTTCTTGATTCTTCTTAAAAATTAAGTGGCGACTCTAAAACCAATCAAATTATATTTTCCTAATAAAATAATGAGGACCTCCTTAAAGAGTTGGGGAACCATCACGTAATACTTACACTATTTTTTAAACGCTCATTTCCGCATTTACAAGACTTATTTTAGGAATCACGCAAATTTCTCAATTTTTCGTGTGTTAACCCACTCATATGGCGCCCCGAAGCACCCAGATTTTTTTTCTCAAAAATCTTTTTGACGTCCCCTAAAATGAGTTGGGGAACCATCACTGATACTCACACCATTTTTTAAACACCTATTTTCGCATTACAAACCATTTTTTTTATCTGCGCAAATTCCTCAATCTTTTATGTGTATTAGCCTAAGGGAATAGCGCCTCGGAGCACCCTATTTTTTTTCTCAAAATCCATTATGAGGACCACCGTTGTGAGTTGAGGACCATCACGTATATTCACACCATTTTTTAAACGCCTATTTCCACATTTGAAGACCCTTTTTAGGAATCGGGCAAATTTAATTTTTCGTGTGTATTATCTCATTGATCTGGCCCCTCGGAACACAAAAATTTGTTTCTCTAAAACTTTATGAGGACTCCCATAATGAGTTGGGGAACTATCATGTATACTCACACAATTTTTTAACGCACATTTCCGCATTTACAACTCCTTTTTTACAAATCGCGCAAAATTCTTAGTTTTTCGTGTGTATTAGCCCTTAGATCTGGCTCCCCAGAGTACCCAATAATTTATTTTAAAAAACTTTATAAGGACCTCCGTAATGAGTTGGGGAACCATCACGTAAACTCACACCATTTTTTAATGCCCATTTCCACTTTTACAGGCCCTTTTGTAATTATCGCGCAAATGCCTCAATTTTCCATATGTATTAGCCCATGTATCGAGTGCCCCGGAGCACCCAATTTTTTTTCTCAAAAAACAAAATGAGGACCTCCATTTTCAGTTGGGGAACCATCATGTGTACTCACACCATTTTTTAACATTCATCTTCGCATTTACAACCCTTTTTTTACGAATCACGCAAATTCTTCAATTTTTCGTGTTTATTAGCTCATGGATCTGGCCCCCGAAGCACCCAAAAGTTTTTTCTCAAAAAAATTTATAAGGACCTCCGTAATGAGTTGGGGAACCATCACGTATATTCACACCATTTTTTAAATGCACATTTCCGCATTTACATTCCTTTTTTAGGAATCACATAAACTCCTCAATTTTTCGTGTGTATTAACCCATGCATCTAGCTCCCCGGAACACCCAATTTTTTTTCTCAAAATACTTTATGAGGACCTCTGTAATGAGTTGTGGAACCATCATGTATACTCACACCATTTTTTTAAATGCTCATTTTCGCATTTACATGCCTTTTTTTAGGACACAAATTCCTTAATCTTTCGTGTTGCCCATATCTGGCGCCACGTAGCACCCAAAAAAAATTTCGTAAAAATCTTTATGAGGACCACTGTAATGAGTTGGACAACCATCACGTATACTCACACCATTTTTTTAAACGTCGATTTTCACATTACTGACCTTTTTTCAAGAATTGCGCAAATTCCTCATTTTTTTGTGTTTATTATAGCCCATGAATTTGGCGCCCCGGAGAACCCAAAATTTTTATCTTATAAAAGTTTGTGAGGACCTCCGTAATTAGTTGGGGAACCATCATGTATACTCACACCATTTTTTCACATCCATTTTCGCATTTACAGGCCCTTTTTTTAGGAATCACAAAAATTCCTCAATTTTTCATATGTATTAGCCCAAGGACCTGGCAAGCTCGGAGAACCCAAAATGTTTTTCTCAAAAAAATTTATGAGAACATCCGTAATAAGTCGGAGAACCATCATGTATACTCACACCATTTATTTAACGCTCATTTATGCATTACATGTCTTTTTTAGGAATCACGCATATTCCTCAATTTTTTAGCCCATGGATCTGGCGCCCCGGAGCACCTAAAATTTTTGTCTAAAATAAACTTTATGAGGACCTCTGTAATTAGTTGGGGAGCCATCACGTATACTCACACCATTGTTAAACACTCATTTCCGCATTTAAAAGCCCTTTTTAGGAATAGCGAAAATTCCTCAACTTTTCGTGTGTATATTATTAGCCCACTGATCTGGCGCTCCAGAGCAACCACAATTTTTTTCTCAAAAGACTTTATAAAGACCTCCGTAATGAGTTGGAGAATCATCATGCAGACTCACTATTTTTTAAACTCTCATTTCCACTATTTGGATATTGTCAAGACGTTCCTGGTGCACTTATAGAGCACCATTATGATGGTTCACTGCTAGGTTTGGTGCAACTATGGGATTCATATGTGTTATCTTGGGAGCTCTTCGAAGATCATCATACCAATGCGTCCATCCAATAAGGGGTCTTTAATGACTCATGAGTATTCAGATTGGTGGCCATCCCATCGAGAGATTCTGCTGAGACGAAGTACCCACATAATTTTGAGAGGTCCGAAAAATGATGATGTTTCTTTACCAACCAAAGGAGAACAATTTCAAGAAAAGCTTCCTCACTCTTTAAAGTCCAAGGTGACACCAAATATCCCTCCGCAATTTGTCAGAGTTGTTTCCAAGTCCAAAAGTTCGAAGGGCAAGGCTACACATGTGGATAACGGAGTTAAGGGTCCTTTACAGACTCTCAAGGCTGCCAACATCACTGATAAAGAGGTGATCGATGTAAATCTCAAGAGGAAGAAACCTTCCAGCTCATCAAACAAAGGTGTTGTAAAGTCACTTGGCATTGCACCATCTTGTAGCAACATGTCAAAAACGTCTATTTCACTCCATGAGATTGACATTAGTGCTAGTGCAACCTCTAGCTCCAATGAGAGCAATGTTAGCCAAGAGCTACATTTGAAGCGTTTGAAGAAAAATCCTAAGGACTAACACTCAACAATGCGAATTCGCTGAATTGGATTCCATTAATATTGATACTGCGATTTTTGAAGATGGTGCTGCTGGTTCTACAATGCCCTTGACAGAATTGGCATATCAAGTAAAAGTCACCTCTTGAATATTTCTCTAAACTTGCTTCCTCTTTTTTTTAATCATTTGATATTAATTCTATTTTTTTAAATTATCCAATTGGGTCTTGGGGACATCCCTAGCGATGTAGATGTATTTGAAGATTGTATCACAAGCTCGAACTCCCTCAACGTGGCGAAGAGTTCTCATCTTCCTCTTGTTGAAGTTAAGAGTCAAGCTGCAAATAAGATTCAACTAACAAAACCGATGGTCCTTTTTTCTGAAAAGGTTGAAATTTCTCAAAATATCTCAATTACTAATGTGGAGGTTGTTGAAACTTCTCAAATTGGATGTTCAGATGTTTCCAGGGATTTGGTCCGCCCTCAGCTGAGAATTGCCTCTAATTTTGAACCACAAAAAACTATTTCCAGCTTCAAATTATCTTACATTTCTGGAATGTGGCATACCTTATGTGAGTGTATTACTCAATTCTCTGTTGAATCTCCAGAGAACCTCAAAGAGTTGGAGGCAGGTGTGGCCTTGATTCTTAAAGGGCTTCAAGAAGTTAACATCATCAACCTTTCTCCTTTAGAGGTTCTTCTTGAAGATTTTTTCAAGAAACATAGAGATTACGATGTTGCAAGGTTGTCCACTTCTCAAAATATAACAAGGGATTCTCATCAAGAGTTTTTTTCTGCTGCACAACAATGTCTTGATACCTCAAATGAGGAGAGAATCAATATGGACAAACAGTTGGAAGAACTTCAAAAGGTCCTTACAAGAGCTGAAAAAGAGCTAAAAGTGTGGACTTCAAAGAAGAAGAAAATCGTCTCACTTATTGAAGATCATCAAATGAGGCAGTCTAAAAATCAAGAGACTATCACTAATCGTGAAGATGAAATTCATTCCATCGAGAAAATCATTCCCTTGTCGAAAACGGAAATAAAAGAACTAGCTAAGCTAAAGGAGGAGGCTGAGACAAGTCGCCACCAAATCCTTTGTCATGAGCTTTTTCCTTAGTCTTCTTCCTGCATAAGGACATTCTCTTTCATTTTCTTGTTCTATTGTGTATTTTTTTCCTTGTTTGTTTTCTGGAACATTGTTATGATGTAGTGACAATCCTTCTTGAATGAATAAAGTGTTATCTTTTTTCTTCTCAAATGCCTTGTTTTATTTCTCTATTTCAAATGTTTGTTGTGTGATTTGTAACTTGCTCTATATGCGGGACAACTTTCCTCAAGATTTCTGCTTTGAGCTCTTATGTTTGAAATTCAGTAACTCGTAGTACGAACATTCAAATAGCGAGTGTGTCATTTCATTGGAAAGATAACCCACACCTATACAATATATGTGAAACTCATGACCGAAAGATTTCCAGGTTAGTACGGCTATAATTCCAAAGTTAGCTCGAATGCTGTCTTGACTGACTTCTCAGCTTTGAGCAGATGCAGTAGGAAATCAATAACTCGATGTGGGAGCATCGAAATAACATGGTTCTTCTTTCTTTGGAAGCATAACTCATAGAAATACAACATATGTAAAAATCATGGTTAAAAGATCTCCAGATTAGTACAGAATGGTAGAACTCTTCAACTTTGAGCGACTTTGGGAAAAAATTAATAACTTGGCGTAGGAGTCTCGAAATGATGCGATTCTTGTTCTGTTGGAAGCATAACTCATAGACGTAAAACATATATAAAAATCAGGGCCTAAACCTTTCGAGATTAGTACAACTATATTTTCAAAGTTAGCTCGAATTCTGTCTCCCTGAACTCTTCAGCTTTGAGAAATTTTGGGAGAAAATCAATAACTCGGCGTATGAGCTTTGAAATGATGTGATTCTTATTCCGTTGGAAGCATAACTCATAGACATACAACATATGAAAAAATCACAGCCAAAAGATTTCCAGATTAGCACAGATATATTTTCAAATTCAGCTCGAATTCTGCCTCGCTAAACTCTTCAGCTTTGAACAACTTTGGGAGAAAGTCAACAACTCGGCGTAAGAGTCTCGAAATAATGCGATTCTTGTTCTGTTGGAAGCATAACTCATAGACGTAAAATAGTTATAAAAATCATGGTCAAAAGATCTCCAGATTTATACAAAGATATTTTCGAAGTTAGCTTGAATTCTGAAACTATGTGATTCTTATTTCATTTTGAGGAGCGCATCTTCGGTGTGAAATCCAAAATTCGTTGTAAGAGTGGTGAAACCATGAGCTTCATATTTCATTGTGACGAGCGCATCAAGCAAAACACTATTTATAAAAGTTACAACAAAATTCATTCCAAATTGATGAGAATAAATTTTTCAAATTGACTATACGCCCAAAATGTCATTTCCTTAAATTTGTGCACTCTTGACAACAACAAAAGATTGTCTCTTGAACTTGGAGTGTTCGCATCATGATATTTGTGGCTATACCATTTCAACATAAAGCTTTGATCCGAAGGGTATCCCGATTTGATGTTATAGGTAAAACTGCCCCTAATTTTGAGTAACTTACTGAAGCATCAGTGAATTACACAAAATTATCTCTACCGTAAGCAAACAAACTCAAGTAGAATCACAAGTCGCTTGATCCAATGCCAATGAATTCCTCAGCCTGTCGCATATCAATGATTCAAATCAAAATTCCTTTGAATTGATCAGATTAATTCCCGAAGTTGACTTCCAAATTTAGCATGTTTGATATGCAACTTTGAACGATCACAGTTGAAGATCCATGCCTCGATGTATGAGTCTCAGTATTGCGAGCTTCTTCTTTTATTGCGGAGAGGGATACAAGAACTTTAATATGTGTAACAATGATGATCAAGATCTTTATGAATTCCCACTAACTGGCCTTTGAAATGCTCAGATCAACTCAAAAATATGATGATTATTTTTTTTTCAGCTTTGAGTGGCTGTGGTAGAGATTCACAAGTTAGCGAAGAAATGTCTGAATTCTCATTTGCTCATTTGTGACACATTTGAACTCATGTGCTAGCTACATAAAATTTAAAGAGCGTGATGATCACGTAAGGCCACCAAAGTTTTTTTTTTTTAACTCATTTGACTAAGCTTAGAGTGATTACTCCAAGTGCCTACGTACCTCGGTGAAGAGGATCAAGTCATAGCGTAGTTCAAGATGATGAGTTTTCTTTTGGACCGTACACAGTTTATACTCTTGCGGGCCAAGAGTAACATATAGTTTATGCTCGTACCTTAAGTAGCGTGTATCATGCAATTTAGGCTCGTACGTTGAGGAGCATGTCAACTAGCAGTTTAGGCTCGTGCATCGAGGAGCATTTCAACTTGCAGTTTAGGCTCGTACATCGATGAGCATTTCAAATTGCAGTTTAGGCTCGCACGTCGAGGAGCGTTTCAACTTGCAGTTTAGGCTCGTGCGTCGAGGAGCATTTCAACTTGTAGTTTAGGCTCGTGCATCGAGAAGCGTTTTAACTTACAATTTAGGCTCGTGCGTCGAGGAGCATTTTAACTTGCAGTTTACGCTCGTGGGTCGAGGAGCGTTTCAACATGCAGTTTAGGCTCGTGCGTCGATGAGCATTTCAACTTGCAATTTAGGCTCGTGCACCGAGGAGCGTTGCAACTTGTAGTTTAGGCTCGTGCGTCGAGGAGCATTTCAAGGAAGAATTCCATCAATGTAACTGTCCTCCTAACCCTTTGTGATTAAGCATTAATGTACTTCAATTTGGTGTTGGATTTTATCCTTTCGCATTGCCGAAGCTGATTTGTACTTGATTTTGTGTCGACTTTTAAAATTCGAAGTTTAGAAGTACCTTGATGCTTTTACCTTTTGAGAGCGACCAAAGTCCAAGTGTCACTACTCTCTTCTTTGGAGAAGTCATCTACCTTGGATGTGTTTGTTATTTTCTTCAAGGCGAAAACTTCAACTGGTTCAAAGCTCCCAAACTGCAGTACGATGCCACAGGAAGTAGAACTTCGGAAATTGAATCATTTTTATGATCAAGTTTGACAGTAGCATGGTTTGTCTCAGCTGTCTCACCATCGTCAATGATGATCTTTCCCTCTCGTACCAATGTCGTGATTTTTTCATTTAAAATAAAGCATTTTTTGGTATGACGACCAATGATGCGGTGGAATTTGCAATACATCTGATCATCGACTTTATTGGATTCTTGGGGTCGTTTATAATCTGGGAGTGCAATGACTTTCTTGGTTAGCAGCTTATCAAGAATCGCAGAAACGTCAGAGTCTAGAAAGGGATACTCTTTTGCTTGTAACTCCTTCAAGGTAGATTGATTTTTCACTTCTCGCGTTTGTTGATGGGCCTCGATCTCTTTCAACTTTTGTCTCGTGGAGGCCTTCATAGAAGTTGTGGTTACCGCCATGGACTCATTAGTTGTGTAGTCTAATGACTCCTTGAATTGTGTATCTTCTTTTCTTGGATCAAAGACATGCGATGTCTTTCCATGGCTTGTAATGCTTAACTACATGTCATGAGCGAGTGTAGCTAATTCTTCAAAAGTTCGAGGCTTAATTACTTAAAGGATATATACAAGGCCCCAATGCATTCCTTGTATACAAATTTCAACTGCAAAGATTTTAGAAAGTTGATCCTTGCAATCTAAGCTTAACATTCACCAACGATTGATGTAGTCCACTACGAGTTCATTCTTACTTTGTTTTGTGTTTGTCAATTCCAGCATGCTCACAGTACGACGGGTACTGTAGAAACGATTGAGAAATTGATTTTCTAGTTTCTACCAACAGTCAATTGATTCAGGCTCCAAGTATGTATACCAATCAAATACGTTTTCTTTTAAAGAACGAACAAACTGTTTGACAAGAAGATCACCATGGGTACCGGCACTACTACAAGTCTCGACAAAATGTGCAATATGTTGCCTTGGATTTCCCCTTCTATCAAATTGTTGCAATTTTGGTGGTTGATATGCAATTGGCATCAGTAGACCCTCGATTCACTTAGAGTACGACTTTGAATATCCTAAGTAACTTTGTAATGGACCACCATATTGAGCTTTAATGGTGTTTACAATCATATCTTGTAGTTGTTGAACTGTTAGAGTGGCCACTGAAGCAGATCGTTTTGCGCTTTGAAAGTCAACTGGCTTGGTCGGAGAATCAATATAAATTTTTTTTTGCGTTGTTAGATTGTGATGTGACTCTCTAGAGTTGTAGAGATCTAACTTGCTCATAAGTTGGGCGATTCAGAGATTTTTGTCATCAATAAACTTCTTCAAGGCTTCAATGGTTTGCTCCATCATCGCAAATTTCTCGTCCATGTCTGTTGCGTCAGCCATCAAAGAGTTAACCTTTGTTGAAATTGAAAAATCCATTGAATTCTCAGATTCACCAAAGTTGAAGCTAGAGTGAGAAAGTTCATCAAACAACTTAGATGCAATGTTGGCCCCATGGATTGCAGTTTTGAGTGTCATTTGAGACTTGCTCTTTCCTGACATCTCCAAGGAGGTGAAATATTCAGATCCATTCAAGGCACTTGTCTTGAACACTCGTCGAGTAATGGGATTAACATAACTAAAATCAACTAATGTGGTGACAGTAGAGTCCTTGCATGAAATATCATTGAACTTTTTAAAGGTCATTGTAAAGTTGAACTTATTTTCTTTTATTTCTAGGAGGAAGAGATGAAGAGCAGAATTGGTCCCACTGGACATGCCAAATTTGTTCGCAACAAATTTTCGTAAGCGCTAAAAATCAACTTAAAGCAAAATAAATAAATAAAAATGTTATTTTTATTGATGAATCATTGTGAGTACAATTCTGTTGTTCTCTTGATTCTCTCTCCTAAGATTTGAGGGCCTTCAGTAGCGTATTTCTCGAAATGTTGGATGATGTAGACCTCCTTGAGATGTTGCGATCTTCGGTAACATCGGAAAGAGCTTCGTCATTTTAAGTCGATCTCCGGGAAGAACTCCGTTGATGACTCATTCGAAGAGCTGTGTAGTTGATAGGGTAGCTTCCTCCAATTGCAGAATGCTTGTTGAAGAGTTTTCTTGATGCCCCTTAGACTGTCATGTCCATTCCCTATTTATGGTTGTAGGGAGTTGACAAGGTTGCTTGTGATTGGCCAAAGGATGTCATTTTGACACTTGGCATATTGTAATTGGTTCTTGCATTTGACTGGGACTACCACCTCATTTGGACACGTGGCGTCACCTTGTTGGTCTTGGATGCCTAGTCACCGTGGCACGTAGCATGAGTTTGGGTTTCAAGGTGAAAAAGACCTTGGATTTGAATTTAATAAGATGAATTTATTTATTTGTAAAGCCCAAATTAATCATTCAGCTCAAATGAACATGGATTTAATTCAAATTTTGTATGAATTTGATCCAATACAATTTATATGTCTACAACACCCAAACTTTTTTCCTCAAAAAACTTTATGAGGACCTTCGTAATGAGTTGGGGAACAAACATGTATACTCACACCATTTTTAATGCCCATTTTAGCATTTATAAGCCTTTTCATAGGAATCGCGTAAATTCCTCAATTTTTTGTCTTTATTAAGCCCATTTATATGGCGCCCCTAAGCACCCAAATTTTTTTTCTCAAATTTTTTTATGAGGACATCCATAAAGAGTTGGGGACCATCACGTATATTCACCCATTTTTAAACGCCTATATCCTCATTTATTGTCCATTTATTAGGAATCACGCAAATTCCTCAATTATTTGTGTGTATGAGCCCATTGATTTGGAGCTCCGGAGCACCATAATATTTTTTACAAAAATCTTTATGAAGACCTCCGTAATGAGTTAGGGAACCATCACATATACCACACCATTTTTAAACACTTATTTCCACATTTACAGGGTCTTTTTTTAGAAATCGCACAAATTTCTTAATTTTTCGCATGTATGAGCCATGGATCTGATGCTCCGGAGCACCCATAATTGTTTACTCAAAAAACTTTATAAAGACCTCATTAATGAGTTGGAACTATCACGTATAATCACATCATTTTTAAACGCATATTTTTGCATTTACAAGCTTTTTTTTAAGAGTCGCGCAAATTCCTCAATTTTTCGTATATATTAACCCATTGATCTGGCGCCCTGGACCAACTAAAATTTTTTTATCAAAAAACTTTGTGAGAACCCCCGTAATGAGTTGGGAAACAAGCTCGTATACTCACACTATTTTTTTTAACAGTCATTTTTGTATTTACAGGCCCTTTTATAAGAATCGCACAAATTCTTCAATTTTTCATCTACATTAGCTCATGGATATGGCGCCCCTGAGCACCCAAATGTTTTTCTCAAAAAATTTTAGGAAGACCCCCGTAATGAGTTGAGAAACAAACATGTATACTCAATCCATTTTTTAAATTCCCATTTTCGCATTTACATGCCTTTTTAGGAGTCGCACAAATTTCTCAAGTTTTCGTGTGTATTAGCCCATGGATCTGGTTCCCCGTAGCACCCAAATTTTTTTTCTCAAAAAACTTTATGAGGACCTCCGTAATGAGTTGGGAACCATCATGTATACTTACACCATTTTTAACGCCTATTTTCACATTTATAGGCTCTTTTTTAGGAATCACGCAAATTTTTTAATTTTTCGTGTGTTGGATCTGGCACCCCGGAGCACCCAAAAAAATTTTCTCAAAAAACTTTATGAGGACCTTCGTAATGAGTTGGGGAACCATCACATATACTCACATCATTTTTTAAACGTCCATTTTCGCATTTACAGATCCTTTTTTAGGAAATGAGCAAATTTCTCAATTTTTTGCGTGTATTAATCACATGGATATGGAGCCCCGGAGAATCCAAAATTTTTTTCTCAAAACACTTTTTTATAAGGACCTTCGTAATGATTTGGGGAACCATCATTTATACTCACACCATTTTTTAAAACACTCATTTTCGCATTTACAGGTTCTTATCGCGCGAATTCCTCAGTTTTACGTGTGTATTAGCCAATGGATCTGGCGCCCCGGAGCACCCCAAATTTTTTTCTCAAAAAACTTTATGAGGGCCTCCGTATGAATAAGGGAACCATCATATATTCTCACACCAATTTTTTCGCATTTACATGCCTTTTTTTTAGGAATTGCATAAATTCCTCAATTTTTCATGTGTATATTAGCCCATGGATCTGGCACCTCAGAGCATCCAAAAAAAAATTCTCAAAAAAGTTTTTGAGGACCTCCGTAATGAGTTGGGGAACCATTACGTATACTCACACCATTTTTTAAACACCCATTTCCGCATTTATAGGCCCTTTTTTAGGAATCGCGCAAATTTCTCAATTTCTTGTGTGTATTAGCTCATGGATCTGGCGCCCCAGAGCACCCAAATTTTTTTCTCAAAAAAACTTTATGAGAACCTCCGTAATGAGTTGGGGAGCCATCACGTTTACTCACATCATTTTTTAAACGTCCATTTCTGTATTTATAGGCCCTTATTTAGGAATCGCGCAAATTCTTCAATTTTTTTTGTGAATTAGCCCATGGATTTGACACCCCGGAGCATCCAAAATAAATTTCCTCAAAAAACTTTATGAGGACCTCCGTAATGAGTTAGGGAACCATCATGTATACTAACACCATTATTTTAACGCTCATTTCCGCACTTATGGGCCCTTTTTTAGGAATCGCGCAAATTCCTCAATTTTTCGTGTGGTAAGCCCATCGATCTGGCGCCTCGGAGCACCCAAAAAATTTTCTCAAAAAAATTTATGAGGACCTCCGTAATGAGTTGGGAAACTATCATGTATACTAACTCCATTTTTTAAACGCTCATTTCCGCATTTACAGACCCTTTTTTAGGAGTCGCTCAAATTTTTCAATTTTCGTGTATATCTGATTTCTTGAAAAAAAATGTTATTGGAGTTGCCTGCATTTTTAAACTTAATATGTACGGAAAAAGAGAATTTAAATTCAAATAAATACATATTCTTGATATATACCTGCACAAACAATAATTACTATTATTACTCTTCAATTTCAAACATTTTGATTTGGACTACATGAATTTTCGCTAGTCATTTCACGTTTTAAACGTACAAAAAAAAAGGCATGGAATAAAAGTAATGTGTATGGCCTTAGCTTGATGTTCATAGCAGTGCATGCGAGTTGCAAACACAAACACAGAAAAAGAAAAGAAAAGTCCAAAACGACAAATTGAGGAAAAATGGAAAAGGAAGATATGCTGCTGGCACAACATTGTTGCATGCTAGACAAAACAAGTGGGGTCATATTTGGTTCAACTATAAAAAGCACATTTAACCATGTTCCATAGGGCCCCTGGTCCCCAACAGCTCCGAAGGTGTCATCCGACACTACTTCGTGAGACTTCATTCGATATAAAAAAAAAAAGAAGATAATTTGGTGTAGGAATTATTCTTAGGATCGGTGGAGGGCCGTACTCCAAGAAGATGTGATGTAGGCAGTATATTCAGTAACACATATATTAGTGATTGACTAATTTCACGACTCAATTAATCCAAATGTATTATAAAAGATGATAATTTTATTATTACTCCAAAACTCCTGCATCGTATAGGCTATGGCCCGGGAAAGGGAGAGGGTTGTGCTCTTTTGGCGACCAAAAAACAAAAGGAATAAAGCACACACCGAAACTACGAGGCACATGCTGCTACTGATGGATCCTAAAACATGCTTGTTGCTCATGGATCACTTCCTAGATGTTGATACATTTGTACTATTGTACATATATGTACAGTTTATTCAAAAACTAGATAGTTATCTTAATGGAAAATGGAGGGTGAAAAACTATTGAAATAAAGTTTATTATCGTTGAAGTGGGACGAGAATCATAAGTCTCAGATTCAAATTCTAGTTGAGAAAAAACACTAAATGATTTAGTCTTAGTAAATAGAATTACCTGATACTTATTGTTGGTAGGAGATGACATATATCTCGTGAAATTAATTGAGATGCACATAAATTGATTTGAATATCATAAACGATTATGATATTTCATATTTATACATTACTCCTAATATTTATCGTGCACAAGACATTGTGAGTTAATTTCACTCCGCGGTGAAATTACTCAAAAATTTGTACTTCATAAACAAATTAAAATGAAACTATCTTATATATCAATATTATTTGAGTCACTTTGATGCGAGAAACATTTCGATATACTGATAAAGAAGTCAAATCTTTTTATAATAATTATTTTTCTACAACGATATATTATTATAATAGTAGTATTACATATTTTGTATAAAAAGAGTCGCTATAATGAAAATGGAGCATTTTCAGCCACTGAAACGTCGATATGTGAAGCAGACGGAATAACAAATAGACACATAAAAATGCTCAATGAATCAAATAATAAGATTAGAAACAGAGTAATTATTAATTAATAATGCTGTTATAAAAAAAAGAAAAATTAACCGAAGAAATTATTATAAAATTTTTAAAAAGTAAATGAATTACCCTGTGAAAATGAAAGAATTGGGTGCGTTATGTGGTGGCTTAAATTAGTTCACTTATTTCCAACAAATCTCTTATCTTTGATTGACATAAATGTCCCACCATTCTATGATGTCTCTTTCTTAATTTGGTGTTTGACACCTCACATATAAGACTACAAACTACCTACCAAAATATGTTTTTGAGGTGAGTTTTGGAGAAGTGGCATAGTTAAAATGTATCGAGATATATAATTTGTTTGGGGGGGGAGGGGTTGAATATATTAGTGGTCAAATAAGCTAGATAAAGTTTTGGAAGTGGCATAGTTAAAATGTAGGTAAGGTGTTAGGCTAGTGTCAATGAGGTATGTAAACAAAGACAGATCATATGATTTTGTGTAGTGAAGCATTGATTTGACGTATATTAGGGAAATGGACGAGTATTTATTTTGAGGTGTAAGTAAACAAATCTCATGAAAATTAAAATTGTTAAATGGGTTCTTAATTTAATATCAAAACATAAAGAATTCAGATAAAGATCAATATTATTGGGTAAAAGAGAACCGATACGAGAACTGCAAAATAAAAATACATCATTCTTCACCAATTGTTCTGGTTCGATTCTTCTAATCATAAGTAAGTTTATAAATTTCTACTCAATTTGTTTCAAATTTTGATTAGGTTTATCAGATGAACCAGTTTCAATTAGCGTTTTTTAGAGTCCGGAGACAAAAGGGTAAAAAAATTGCTAAAAATTCCGAAAGGGCACATCATATTTTTTTAAAATCAAAAGGGCAAAATCGCTACTGCCAAAGAGACTCCGTTAAAATTAAAAATCGCTGCCAAGCAGTGATTTTCTCCAAAAAAAAATTCTTTTTTTTGCTAATATCACTGCTATGACAGCATTTTCATAGAAATTTTTTTAAATTATCTTTTCATGAAAATCGCTGCTTTGAAAGCTTTTTTATAAATATTTTTTTTTAAGCAGCGTTTTTTACTTAAACAAAAAAAAAATCAAGGCAGCTTTTTACTTAAATTTTTTTTAAAAAAATTCGCTGCCAAAGCGATTTTGCAGCGATTATTTAAAAAAAAAAAACAATTGTTTCACCAAGATTTAAAAAATATATTTATTTTTTTTACTGAAATCGCTACCTGTGGAGCGATTTTCAATCTAATTTTAAATTTAAAAATATTTTTTTTATAAAAACGCTTCCATAACAGCGATCTTATTTTTTTAAAAAAATATTTTTGCCAAAAACGCTGCACAGGCAGCGATGTTCTTTTGAAGAAAAAGAAATAATTTTTTGGACAAAATCGCTGGTAGGTAAGCGATTTTTTACCAACGATTTTAATTTTTTAACGGAGTAACGATGTCAAAACAAAATCGCTACATTAGTAGCGATTTTACCCTTTTGGTTAAAAAAAATTTGATGTGCCCTTTTGAAATTTTTGTCAATTTTTTTTCCCTTTAGGCTCCGAACTCGTGTTTTTAGTCATTTCCACTCATTTTAAATAATTTTTGAAGTTTTTATAATTTCTTGTAATTTTATCTTTTTTATTATTTATCTCTATTACATTGATTTATGTAAATATTAAAAAATAAAAATTTAGAAAGACGTTCAGTGGCGGAGTTAAAATTTTTATTATGGTGTTTTAAAATATGATCAAGATCAAGTAACACACAAAGAAGACAAAGGGAGCTCAACTTATATTGTAAATACATAAAAAATAATTTTAACCATGTATAAATAGTATAATTTTCTGTCGAATGAGGTTCGAACGAACCATGAACCTTACTAACTCCGCCCCCAAATATGTCCAATGTCTCAAAGCTTACACCTTGTGTCACGCCCACATTTTTTTGAATGACCGATTAAATTCAAAAGGATATTTTATCTTTATTAAATTAATTATATATTTATATATATAAAATGTTACATGAATAATTATATCCGAGAGTAATGAAAAATTTGAAATTTTTGTGATTAGAAAAATTTCTCGAATAGAATGTAATTAGAATTAGCCTCAAATTTATAAGATGTATGCACTTTATACTTTGTAATTAGAAAAACTTCTGGAATATGGAATGGGATGTAATTAGAATTAACTTTTTGCAGAAATATTAAAGAACACGTCTGGCTATGATGATATTTGAGTTACGGTATTAACAAGTTATATTTATTTAATTACAAGTGATACAGCGTGCAAAAGTGTCACACGTGGCTTACATGCCGTATATACATAGCAAATTAAAGGAAATCAATCACATGCAGACATGTGACTAAATTAAGTCCTATCCATTTATAAGTAGGAGAATGTGATTTTCCCATATGCTTTAATTATTGATTAGTGAGTTCATTAATCATAGTGGATTACTAATTAATTATTCTATTAATTGAAATTAATGGTGACAAAAGGAAGGAGCAAGGAAACAACAAATATGAGAATAGAAAATAAGTTAGCATGCAGGGAATGTGCAGAACATGCTGTTCCATTCATGCTGCTTCACTGTCCATACTTTGACACATGCCTTTCCTCAACTATTTTGGTCATTAGACTTCACATTCAAATTTTGAGTTGCTATGTCGATCTACTTGATCAATTATTCAATATTACGTATACTTTAATATTAATTTCATGTATATATGTATTGACTTGATATAAATACTCGATTTAAAGTAGTATTACCCTTTATTTTAACTTGTTTATCTTAATTCAATTCGACACATAAATAAAGAATTTTTTTTAGTCTTGTGACTTAGGTATGTTTTGTGGATAAAGAGTTGATTACTGGTACGTATTAAATATGGAGAGTAATGTGTTTTCTTTGTTCCAATTTATGTGACATACTTCTTTCAAAATAGAAAAAAGATAACTATACCCCTAAACTATCGTAAATGGTATGCAGATACCCTCTGTCATACTTTTGGGACATTGGTGCCTCTATCATAAAAAAAACTAGAGCATATATACCCTTTATACTAACGGACATACACGTGTCATAATCTTATCCACCGACCCGACGGATAAGATTGCATCATGTGTCCCTATTTAGTCTTACGTTAGAGTGAATGGTATATATGCTCTAGTTTTTGAACGGCAGGGGCATTAATATCCCAAAAGTATAATGGATGGTATCTGCATACCATTTACGATATTTCGAAGGTATATTTGTCATTTTTCCCTTCAAAATAAGATAAATAAATTGAAATGAACGACCGCGTCCCGTGTGCATGTGTTTATCCGATCCGATGGCATGTGCTTTTTCCATTTGGCCTACTTCTTTTGGATAAATTACCTAACTACACAACTTTTTTTACCTTATTTTCTATTATTTCCTATCATTTTAAAAAATTACACGGCCCCTTAAAGTTGTCCGCATAATTCGCTTAAACACCTCAACTAAAGCTTGTATCTATTGAACACCTATACCCCTTAAAATTGATACATATTTGACATTTTTTTGACAATTAGCCCAAAATATGAGATGTGTGTAATACACTCGCTGTGACATGACAGTGACATGACAAATTGATGAATTAAATGATGACATGTGTCATTCAAATCTAAAAATGTATTTTAAAAATGAAATTCTAAAAAATAACATTTTTAGTCTATTTTATTTTCTTTTAAAAACTAACTAAAAATTTAAAAACATTTTTCTAATAAAAACCACCTACACACCCACGCCACCCGTCTTCTTCGTCAAATCATGTATCACTTTTCCCGACGGTATCGTGCGATCACAATGAGTAAGCCTTACCTCTTTGCTCCAGGTAGTATGACATCCAAGCTAAAAATTAATTCCCCTTTCAACCGAATAGCATCAAAAATTTTCACTCATTCCCTTCATTTTATTTCCATTACTAATAATTTATTACAATTATATGAAAAATAATAACTTTTACCGGAAAAAAATATTTTCTTCATCGGGAAAATGGAGTTATGCCAAAAAATATGAAACTTAGATCTATGTAATAACTAAAAAATGAATGAAGGAAAAAAGCAAAAAAGAGTTGGAGAGAGTGAGAGAAAGAAAGAGAGAGGTGGAGGGGTTGTGAAGAAGAAGACGACAGTTAATTAATTTTAAAAAATATTAGTGGTATAAGTTGGAAAAAAAAAATCAGTTGTTTAACGCGCTTAATGAGGCTGGAACACATTTTTTTAGCCATGTCAGTATTTTATGTTTAATAGGAATGACTTTTAAATAAATAAGATGTTTAATAGTTACAAGTCTTAATTGAGGTATCTAAGTGAAATATGAAAATAACTTAAATGAGTTAAGCCTTTCTTTTTTATGTTACACTGTTTTTAGGCTGGCCCCATACTCACATTCACATGCGCCCTTTTTGGAAGCCATCAACCCCTCTTCACTCCCTTTTTTATATTCTACTTTTGACTTTACTCTTCCTTTTTATTAGGTCACATTAATTTTTAGGCGGAATGACATGAAAAATTTTATACTTAATTTTGTTTGTCAGTTGAACCCTTCTACTCATTATTTTACCAACTAAACCCTTAAACACATTAAAATATAATATTTTAAACTCTTTTCGGATGGCTCAAGGGTGTGTGTATTACAATTGATTCCACATCAATTTCACATCATTTAAAAATGCCACATAGAAAATTACATGTCAAAAGTCTAAAACCTCCTATTTCTTTTCATCTTCTCTTTGTTCAAATAGACCCATATACTTTTTTCACCTCAGTTTCTGCTCTTCACTCCCATGGTATTGTCCATTGTTGAAAGTCTTAGTGTGATTTTTAATTTCTCTTTGCATTAACCTTGTCTTAACCTAGAACACAATTTGTTTTGTTTACTATTTTTTGGTATGTGATTTTCGTGTATCTCGAATTTCATGATTATAAATTAGAAAAAAATAATTCTTTATGGGATTTTTTATGCAATCGGAGAAATCTAAAAAAGAATCCAGGTATCTAATGAAAATGGAGTTAGATTAATTTTTTTTCTCTTTTGGGTGTTAGAGAAAATGAAAAAAGATCAAATTTTTTTGCTTGTTGCGTGTTTGATGAAATTGCACTAAGAGTATTTTTTCCTTTTCTTGATGTTTGATGAAATTGGAGAAAGCTTGTTGTATTAAAGGGAAATTATTGAAGAGAAAAGTTTATACAAGTGATGGAGCATATATATATACAACAGTACAATTATACAAGCAGCAAAATTTAAAGAAAAAAATCGACTGATAATGTAGGATCTATAGGAGTAAGAAGAAGTAGAAGAATAATGACAAAAAAAAAAAAATGGAAAATTTTTGAAAGAAAATTTGAGTGAAAGACCGGAGAGCTAAAATTTTAATCAATAATGGTGTTGAAATCATTGGAGAAGAAGATACTTGTTAAAAAGGATAAAAGTGACTTTTTCAAAGGTCTTACGTCCTTAAAATGTGTGTATTACACGCACTTCGGATAAAAATGTCACATAGGATGACACGTCAAAAAAAGGTTTAAAATATTGTGTTTTAATGAGTTTAAGGATTCAGTTGGTAAAGTTGTGAGTAGAAGGATCCAACTGACAAACGGAGTCAAATATAGAAGTCTCCCAGGTCATTTCGCCTAATTTTTATCTCTTCTAAAATTCTACTAATTCATATTCAGTATAGTGTATGTTTTATCACATAATTAATTTTCTAGATGGTGAAGTTCAATGCTTCTACATAGTATACGTACTTGTCTAATCTTTTAATTTATTGAGATTGTGTTTCTACCTTGTCCTTATTAGTTATAGTGGATTAATGTTCTTACATGATAATAACATTTCATTGGGTCTTCCCATCATAAAGATTTAAATTTGATTTTGTTAGATGTCATGTATGACGTCTACGCATAAAAATCATTTGTATAAATCATAATAAGAGATAAAAATCAAAATGCTCCAAGTCAAAAAAAAAAAGAACATGATTGGAGTTCTTAATATTTACATGACCCCATAAAGTATAAAAATGTGGATAAGTAAACTCTCTTAGGAATAAGTTATTTTGTGATTTGTTATTCTACTATCACTATGAGATAAAAATAACATTACAATTCGAATGATTAATTCTGAGATAAGTCATTTCATAATTTTATCTCAATAAAATATGAAATAAATTTGTATTAAAATATCTTGAAATTGATTATCTCTTATCTCTGGTATGGAATGAGCTCGAATTTATTTGGATATTTGAGGAGGGTAATTTGGTAAACAAAAGTCGAAGGTCCTGTCCATTAACATGTGGCATAGAAGATAAAAAACAGCTTTACTGTTCCTGATAAATTTCGTGCTCGCTAGTTGTGCCCATCTTCCCGCGACAATTTTTCGAAGCATACACCAAAGTTATTGTCGTTTAGTGACGAACGTATATATTTATTTATCGTAATTCTCTTTTACATGTGTTTTAACAAAATATAAATTAAGAAATATAGATGAGGAACTTTTTTTTAATTATCTTAGCTTTATTTATATATATAAATATAATTTTTCTTCATCAAAAATTTACCATAGTCCATAGTTATATATTATATCACCTAATAATTGAAAATTTATAGTTTTTAAAAACGGTATGAAAGATAAAAGATAATTAATTTGATATACTTATTTTCAGTAACCACAATAAATAATTTGAGACTTACGAAATTCTTCCTTCATCCAAAAATATACGTTACTTTTTTTAAAAAAAAATTCAAGAGACAATACAACTTATTTTGAAATTATATTCAATTTAATTAACTTAATATTTTAAAACTAAAATTCAGATATTAAATACTTACTATAAAAAAACTTTTATTATACATGGAAATTCTTCTCATGATAGTAGTTAATGGAGTACCTTGTGATGGCGTTATTGTAATTAATGCATAAACAAGTGGCAAATCCCAAAACTCACCGTTCTATTTGGCTATAAGTAGCAATTTAACACCACCAGTTCCGTTCAACAGAAAATCCATTTTTCTCGGCTCCAAATGGGTTCACGGCCAAAAAACTCGAGTAGCTTGCGGCTGAGAAGATCGAGAAGAAATTCTTCCAATGAAAAACGACCAAAAAATGGAGTAGATAACAACAGTACCAATGCCGCCGGCGACGATAATTCCATTTCAATATCGGAAAAATTGGAAGCTCTGAAGCAACTTCTCCCAGTCAACAATGGCGAATTAAAAGCAGATCAGTTGTTCGAAGAAACAGCTGGTTATATTGTTCTTCTCAGAACTCAAATCTTCGTTTTACAGAAACTGCTCGATTTTTGTGACGATGCATCTGGTCAGTCTCAACATATTAATGCTGTATAGTTAGTAGTAATTATTTCCTAATCAAACATTGCTCTCTTTTTCTTCTTATAATTTTTATTCTTAGTAGTTAGGTTCTCAATTGAAGGTGAGTTATGGTAGAGTTTTACATTTCTTTGAATCTGAGTTTAAGCGCTGCTGAGCGTATATTTCTGTAATGTCCCTAATGGGAATATTTCATTCAGATGAACTATATATTATGCTTTAAACAACTCTTTTTCATTGTTTCCTTTCATGCTTGAACAGTTTAATTCTCCCATTTTACTTTTGGGAGTCTGGATATAAGGTAGGATTATTTTATTTCGCCTTTGGCTAGAGCTACGGTGAGAGTGTTTCACCTTTAATTAGAGGTGTCGAGTTCAAGTCCTGAGTATGGAGAAAATCTTGTTGAAGCGTCATCCTTGAATGGGCCCTACAAAGCGTGATCTGAATTTAATCAGAGCTTCAATGTGGACTTCGAACATCGAATGAAAAACAAAAAAAAAAGACAGTCATACAATTATATTTATTCCACTATTTATATTTTAATAATGAAATAAGTTATCTCATATACATGGTGAAATAAGTTATCTCATATACATGGTGAAATAAGTTGTTCAGAATAACTTATCTTGAAATAATTAATCTCAAGATAAGTTGCTCTCAACCTCAGGGGTTGGCCTGCTGGCAATTGACTTGAGCCTTGGGGTTTGCTCCCTTTCAAGGTCTCAAGTTCGAAACCCACTAGGTGCAAACAATTTCTGAGGGTCATCGGATTGGGTAAAACCTGAATTAACCATGGTGCACTTGCGGGAAACTCCTTGCCGAGGGCCTGTGCACCCCCGGGATTAGTCGGGGCTCAAAGAGACTCGGACACCCGGTGCAAATCAAAAAAAAAAAGTTGCTCTCAACCGACAACCAAGCGGCTTTAGAATATGTTTTGCTACCTATTGAAAATACTGGTGAAGATCCAAATTGAAAAGTGAATATCATTTGTAATTCTAGTAATGTTGATTATATAGTCAATCGAAATTGAAGAATTCTTCGAATTCGAGCGAAAGGTTTCAAGCTAGCTTATAGGAAAATATCTCGTTTCTCACCATTTAAGAAGTAAAGTAACCATGGAAATGAAGGAATTTTTTTAATTTCTTTTATTTAATATATTTTTCATTCTTGGAAAAATAAAATTTCTTATTTTGCTCTGTAGTTGGAAAATGTTTTCCTAAAAAATAAGTGAATTGTTAACTTATTTTTTTATTTGGCAAGTAAATAAATAAATATTATTTCAAAAGCATTAATATGTAATCTAACAAAATATTATAAGGGCGGGGTCGGTGGCGGTGAAATTGTCAATGAGTGGGGGTAGAGATGGTTGGATGGATGGAGAAGAGACAATAAAATTGAAATCTTATTTACAAGACCGTTTCTCTATTTTTATTAGTAAAGTAAGTTGCATCATTTTAAAGAAATTTAGTTTTTTTTTTTTTGAGTAAACGTATTTCAAAACAGTTTGATCACTAAACATAAATTATACTATCTTTTAATAGTTTATATCATCAACGTAATATAAATCTAATCTTAGAGTTAATTTTGGGATATATATCCCACCTTATCTCGCGTATAAATTTAATCTCAAAGTTAATTTCAGAATACATATCCCATCTTATCTTGAGTATCGATCCCTTAGTGCAACCACAAAATAGTTGTAAAACAATAGACAAAAACACACAAAAACGATCATGCTTAATACTTAGCTTATTACTGATTTTTAAATTACAACTCACTTTAAAGTATGAATTTGTTTTATATAACTGCTAGTACATGGGGTATATCGTAGCAGTAATTTGCCTTTTCCTCAAGTCACTAATCCTATTCTTTAATAAAAGGTTATGTAATATACAAATGCCAATACGTGACTCGTGAGAGATATGAGTATCTAAGTAAATAAATTTTAGATTTTAAGTTGAATTTTATATATCGTGTAGGTCTAGACCAAAGAGAATACTATCATAAGTAAGTTTAGAATTACTCCGCTGTCAACCTTTGATCAACAACAGGAAGAAACTTAGTGGTAAACAAAATTGATGCAAATCTCACATCATTAAAAAGGGGAGAGATGTTTGAACTTTTAAGTAAAAGCAAGTTTAAGACTCGCATGATGTATTTTGAACGTCATGTGAACTTAGATCAATATAATACATAAATATGTCTTTTAACTTGGTTTTAACTGATATTTATGCTCTCAAACTTTAAATATGTACAAATAAATATTTAAACTTATATAAAATTAAACGAATATACACAAGTATAGAATGTATAGAATGTCTTATCTGACAATCAGAGTTCACTCAGTTGCAGAGGTGTGGAGATGGGGTGTTTGTGTGATTGTGAGTGATTTCACATGAGATATATATGAGAGGGGAATATAATGGGATTGATGTTATGGTGTCACATGCTTTGTTATCAATGGCTGTGACAACAAGTACTACCACTACTAATTCCCACATGTGCATCATGTCCCTATTTATGAGGGTCTAACCCATCGATAGCCTTCTAAAGTTGACACCAATTTTTACTTAGACACCTTAACTAAGCTTTGTTCATTTTAGACACCTCATGTCATGCCCCGTTGTGTCATCTTGACACTTTTTACTGACATGGCATAGTGAGTGTAATACACTTAATACCAGCACGTGAAAGGCTCATTTAATCATTTTTATTTTTATTTTTTCATTTTCTTCCTCATTTTTCAGCCACCATCTCTCAAAACTTTGAACTCCTTCCATGGAGAAATAGTTTTGACGATGTTACAAACAAAAAACGAACGAATTTCAACACGAAGAGATTTCACAAACAAAAAAATTTCAACCCATTAGAAGGGCCACGATTCATGATGTCGCAAAGAAGAAGGGCAGCGGAGAATCTTGAAAACGACGATGGGTGAGGTGGGAGAGGGGTGGAGAAGACGATGTGAGTGGGGAAAGGGTTGGGGTTAGGGTGGGCGGAGGTGGAGAAGGCGTTGGGTGGGTGGGGGAATAGCCGGAGAAGAAGCTATGGGTGGGTGGGGGAGAAGATGACCTTGGTGGGTTTGGGTTATTTTTTAATTTTAATTTTTTTGTGTAAAAAATTTCACATGTCATTTAGTCACTGGCTACTTCTTCATTCTACTAAAATATCATTATTTAAAAATTATTTTTAATATATATGCCACATATTTTTATTTAATTTGCTCCTTTGCCACGTAATAACGAGTGTGTTACACATACCATACATATTTGACTGATTGTTAAAAAAGTGTTAAAATGACACAATGTAGTATAACATGAGGTGTTTAAAATGAACAAAACTTAGTTAAGGTGTCATACAACATTGTGTCATTTTAACACTTTTTTAACAATCAGTCAATATATAGGCCTAACCCATCGGTGGCCCCCTAAAGTATGCCATAAGGTGTCTATCATGAGAGTCGAATGTTTGAACGGTCACTCAATTTATAATAAGTAGTTATTAAAGTTACTTTATTTTATTTTTCGAAAGTTATTTGAAGCAAAATATTTTATTTATAAACTCAAAAGTTCTATATGTTTTTGTGTATGTTCTGTGTGTATTTCTGTATTTTCTGTATATTGAAAATAATTAGTAACATCTCTATTTATAAAGGTAAAAATCAAATTAAACTAGGAGTAGGAACTACTCTAACTAACAAATTTTAATCAAACATAAATAAGTAAATATCATAAATAACAAATCCTAAACAACTTAGGATTCCTACTCTGAACTATTATTTCCAACATTATTTAACTTTGCCTTAATTAGGAATGCTTATCTGATATCGATTGGTTGGATTTGAATTTAATAGTTATTTGTCGACTTATCGGTTAATCAATAATGTCAATCAAATTATTTTTTTTATTGAAAATACTCCTGAATTTAATATAAATTATTAGTTTAGTCTTCAAACTATTAATAACCTTAAAAACACTCCTCTAATTGACTAACTAAACTTAGATACACCTCTGATCTGTCACATGAAATAACAAGTGGTTTCAAACTCTTATATAGGAGCATGAAGCTTTTAATAAAAAGTCGAGAAAATTGTTGAAAACAACCTAAACTTGGCGAGAATTTAGAGGCATATTTCACTTATATTACAAGATTGGGGGTGTATTTAAATTCAGTTAATCAAGTAATGTGTGTTTTTAAGGTTGTCAATAATTTAAAGATAAAACTAATAATTCACGCCTAATTTAATATTGTTTTCACTACTTCTCTCAAATCCAAAATGCTCACTTTTGAATCTGCTTATGTATAGCAAATATGGTCAGAATATGACTTAAATTCATAATTTTCTATGCCAGATAAGAACACGTAGTATTATAAAAGGATGAAGACAGTGCCTATATAGTTAAGAAAACTATTTAATACACCATTTTATTTATAGTAATAAATACTAATCAAGAAATTGTTTCAAACACAACAATAATATTTTCTAAACGAGTACCAACAATATGGCAACATTATATTATAAAGAAAATAAATTGGCAACGTACATAAAAGTATTCTCACCAAACATGCACACAACAATTAATATTACTTTTGGAACTACATATAAGGATATAAATATTTATATTTAACTATTCTTAATGAATTAATGATTTATCGTGTATAAGGAAATTGAGTAATTCTTATCCCAATTCATTTGAAATGGGTTGACTATATAAAAGTGTCTCATAATAAAATATTTAAGTATTTAACTAAGAGAATATGATGATTCTTCAATTTCTAACATTTTAAATATTAGAGTTACGTTGTTATTAATAACATATAACCATCGTATTCTTTTAGTTGAATGTTAGTAAAGGCATCTCTTATACAGTCAACTTATTTTAAGTGAGTTATGTTCTAAATAAATCTAACTACTGATTTAATTTTTAATTTTTTTTTCTAAAAATTTAAAGCTGACACGTCATTTAAAAGGGTATTGGTTCAAGTTAAAATTCCATGAAAGTTAAATTGAATGATTATGAAGTTAAATAACTAGACAAAGTTGGATGATGAGATACTTTTGAAAGACCAAATAAAAATTGAGAAACTTTGGGCTAATTACTATGAAATGAGTGACCATTCAACGCAACATAAGGAACTTTGCAATTTCCTTATTTTATTTTCTTTCGAAAACAAGATAATCAACATTAGAAGTGTGCTCGACATAAAGAAAAATATTTTTCATGAAAAAATGTGTTTTTGGAATCATTCTTCAAAAAAGTAAGTGTGGGGATGGAGTTACAGAGTGGGGACTGGGGTGAAGATGACGTGTGTTGAAAGGTGAGAAAAATAGTTTGAAATGTTATTTGTGGAACTTGTTTTTCCTACTTGCACTATAGAAAAGTCATTTCTTTCAAAAAAAAATTAAAGAAACTTGTTTTTCTAGAAAAAATATTTTTTGAAAATTTTGACCAACGAAACATGAGAAAATTAAAAAACTATTTTCCTCTGCACCAAACAAATCTACCATAACACAATTGAACAACAATGAATGAAATGTATATTTCTAAAACTATTTAATATCTCCATTATGATAATCCACTATTTGATATTATTTCAATATTCAACATGTTCATTTCATCTACAGTGTGTCCATTGACTAAAGCACATAAAAAGTGGGTCTGAAACATATATATCACACATCAACATTCAAAAGATTATATGAAAAAACATTAGGTTAAATTCTTATTAAAGGTGATCGCTGTTATTCAGACAATTATTGGAACAATCATAAAGTGAGTACTAATTATAAAGTAAATGGAGACAGAAATATTAGTTCTTTCCTCTAATATGTGTTGCTTTGTTTGTCTTAATATAATGCGAGGCCCCAAATTAAATAGGTACATAATAAGTGAAACATAAATTAAAGCAAAAGGATTATCTTTCACACAAATTGACCCTACACTTAATTATCTTTTCAGAATTAAAGGTCAATTGAGCAACCTTAATTACTTGGTGCATGAACTGGACACAAGTAATTAATTAAAGCATTTTCCCAACATAATAAGTAATTCCAAAGAATATGATTGATTTGGTAAATATCTTTTAGGACTAGTTTGGATGTGACCTAAGCACGTGAAGAAACGGGTTTTTTTTAGCAACTACCCAAGAAGATAAATTACGGAATAAATAAAATCAATACAAGTATTTTAATGTGGAAAATACCTTGGTCAAGAGAGAGAAAAACTACGATATGCCTTTGTAAGATTTTACAAACTCGAGCAATTTAAGGTTTATGACCGTCCTTGCAACACCTAAGGAAATGTTCCTAGATATATTTGTTTTTTCAATAATTAGAAAACCATATATATATATATAGACAAATAATACATTCAATTAAGATCACAAACATATGGTGATATATTTGCCCTTTTCAATTAGTAAATATTAAATAACTCACATTTCAAATATTGTATTGATTTGTATTGAATTTATTTAGCAACAAACAACTCTCTCTAAATAATAAAATTTGTAAGCTAATTTATTTAAATAAATTTAGTAGTACAAATATAAAACATAAAATAAAGAAAATACTAATACCACAATATAGAAGGTATTAGTTATACATTCATATAATACTATATAGGGTATATAACTAATCCATGGATTAATTATACATCGACCCAAAATTTCTACCAAATATAATATTAAATAAGTAAGAATTACACAAATCTCATAGTATTAAGAGCTGATGTAAATTACATCCTATCCATATTCTTTTCCAAATTACAAAAATCCCTTAAAATTTAATAAAGATTCCGGATACATCACTCAACGTCCCTATACATCGCATTCCAATACATTACCTTTGTTGATACAAGACACACATGTCCCGATACATCCTCAATGTCCCGATACATCGCTTTCCGATACATTACCTTTGTTGATACAAGACACATCTGTCCCAATACATCCTCAACGTCTCGATACATCACTTTTCGATACATTACCTTTGTTGATACAAGACACACCTATCCTGATACATTGCGTAAGAGTGATGTATCTGAGAATAGGAGAGAGTGAGGAAAATAGTGATTTTTGTAATTTTTTCAAATGGTAGAGAATTCTAGAAAATATGACAAAATAAATTGTATATTTAGATAATTTTTCCTAAATAGTACCATATATAATACATGATTTATTTCTCCTAACCTCTTATACTTCTGGGTTAAGAAAACACAAAGACCTTAAAGATGGCTATTCCAAAAACTTTGAACCTTTTATTGCCTCCTGTGGTCCAAGATGGTGCTTAACGTTGTTGATTCTGACACTATTTTGGACAAATGAGTTTACAAACTGAGAAACAAATTACAATAAAAAAAACATAACACACTTGGTAACAAAATGATAAAACCACACTACAACAACATAAAAATACATGAATTTAAGCAAAAAAAAACACAAATCTTCCTTCAATTTCCTATGATGATTTAATCCATTCAATAAAATTTATCAAATTCTGGTGAGACTTTCCACCTTCTTTCACTGAACTCATATTCGTTTCCTTGATTTGCATAGCTCTTTTCTTGAATACATCATTACCTAGCAATTGTTCCACTTTATCCTTAATTTCTCCACAACTAATAATCCCATTTTCCCCTTTCTTAAGTCCCAATCCAACTTTCCATATATCACAAATATAACTTTGGTTCATAAATTGGTCAGCAAAATAAGGCCAACACAATATTGGAACCCCATTACTTATTGCTTCTATTGTAGAATTCCAACCACAATGACTAACAAAACAACCTATACTAGAATGACTTAACACCTTTTGTTGTGGTGCCCAACTCACTATTTTCCCTTTTTGCCTCCCTATTTTATCTACAATTTTTTTCAAGAAAATATCAGTTTTAGCATCTAGAGTATTAGTTCTCACAACCCATAAGAATGGTTTGTTTGATAGTTCAAGCCCTAATGCCAATTCTTGAAACTGAGTTTCATTGAATATTGTGAAGCTCCCAAAGGCTACATACACAACTGAGCATAATGGTTGTTGATCAAGCCAGTTTAGGCAACTTGAGTCCTCGGGCCAGAAGGATCCGGCTAGTGAATTAGGAGATTCTTTAGAAGAAATACGGGGTTCTGCTTCAAGAGGCAACGTGCTTGATTCGAGAGAGTTGATTGACAAAAGTGGACCTATAGGCATTATCTCTGGTGCTAATTTGAAGGCTCCTGGTTCAAGGTCATATGTTGAGTTGCAAATAAGCCATTCTGCTGATTTCACAGATTTATTGTTGTGAACCAACATGTTAAATATGATTTTCTGCATTGTTGAATTCCCCATGCTTGTCCAAAGTAAATCTGATGTGTTCATGATTGGCATAGTTGGTTCAAACTGAAAAGTATGATCTTTTATTGTTGGAGTCCCTGCATTATAGGTTTAAAAAAATTTCACTTGTGGATACAAAGTTTACGTTTTATGCACTGATGATATGAGTAAATCTCTATGATATTGTTAACCTCGTAAGAATTAGTAACTTCATACAGGTTAGCAGTAGTGGAACAAGGATTTCCACCAAGGGGTTCAAAATATGAAAAAGTAAACACGCGAATAATTTAAGGGAGTTCAACGTCTACTATATATATACATAAAAAAAAAAATTAACCATGTATAACCAGTACAATTTTTCGCTGAAGAAGGTTTGGATGAACCCCTGGGCCCTTACTAGCTCCGCCCCTACAGGTTAGGCGGTGCCTTCCTAAAGTGTCCTGGAAGGGCAACAATAGACAAACAACTGACTTTAATTTTTGGTGATTGCTTTTTACCTGCCAAAAGCCCACCAGTATGGCCAGTACTGACAATCTAGTCTAGCGTACTGAACAGGCTTTCGATCAGTTGGGAAAAGTAATCACAGGGGATTCAGTTGTTTTGCCTTACTTCGCCATTCTATCGAACTTCAGGAAGGCGTTATACAACATATCACATACTAAACTACACCGATATTGTAAAAAAAACTTTACACAAGTCAGTAATATAACTTAATCCAAACATAAAAACATAGATTAGTAGAAAATTACTTACCATCATTGTCAATTAAGCCATCATCAATCAACTTTGGAATGTTAAATCCAAGTATCAAATTAGCAGCTGCAGCAGTTATGAAGGCTGCTCTCTTGATTCCCATTTTGTCTGCAAGTTCCAGAGCCCATCCAAGGCTCTGATCAGCAATAATACAAGTGATCCTTTCGTCTTCTGATTCATTAGTTTGTTGAATCAACTTCTCAATTTTTCCAGGCATGATTTTAAAGATTGCTTCAGATAATTTACCAGGCACATTCTTATCGTCCCCTGATTCTGATTCATCTAAAACTGAAATCAGATGAATCTGATCATGCAAACTATTTTTTCCTGATAAAGAAGTTAGAATACTCTTGTGTGTGGACTCTGTGTTGACAAAAGTGATCTTGAAGCCATATTTGGCTAAGGATTGAGCTAGCTGCATTAAGGGAATAACATGGCCTTGTACTGGATATGGTATCATCAATATGTGTAGTTTGCACATTCTTGTTTCTTAATCTTTGATGTTCAAATGATAACTTGCAAGGTCATATTTTGGTGGAGAGAGTTGGAAATTTATATAGTCCAATGAGGGGTAAATTTGGACCATTTCGCAAAATGAAGAGAGCAATAGTAATAACGCGATAATTGAAATAAAGTAAATAACATGTAATACCAAAATCGAAGAATAAGATAATAAGAGAGTACTGTCAACAATTATCAAATAGTTTGTCTTATCATATAAGTTAAATACAATAATTATCAACTTTGGTGTTTTGTGTGTGACATTGAAGTTGAGGAATCTTAATTCTTATACCATTTCTGTTACACCAGACTACAATAATTTTTCACTATTTAATTGTCAAGTTCGTCTTATTTGGGGCAAATTTAATAATGGGGTTGAAGTCCAAACAGAGTAACGACAGCTTTACCATTCATAAACAAAGAGATCGGATCCAAAATAAGGCCCCAGCTGATATATCAAAAATAAAGTTGCGTACCAGAAATAATTGACTTATTATTCTAGAGATAGACTAGAAATCAACAACAATATTATTAAGTATGTCAATGACGTCAAAGGGATAGCAAGTGAAATTAAGATATGTATAGAATATATTTGTTGCTCTGATACCATGTTGAAGTGTGTAACCATCTTATCTAAAAGCTTAAACTGTTAGACAGAGCACAGTTTTATTAGTTAATGATATTCTCAACAAATATGATGTACATATTGTTTATGCAACAAATGATAACGTGATGATTATTATACAGTGAATAATAATGTAAGAATACAACCAATAACATCATAAATAACCCTTCTCAAACGATAGGCCCGCCCCAGAATCAATTTTTTTTTTAATTCTCATCGACTGATGCAGGAATTCAAAATCTCTGATATGAGGTATGATGTATTATAGTTACAACATAAAAGCATTTATATGGACAGAATCTCAATAAGAACATGCAAGTCTAGAACTATGCAGTATTATTGCCTGAGCCATATTTGATATTCTGGTCCTTTATCAACAAATTTCTGCCAGGTACCATCCAGATGTACTTCTTTGGAAGGATTCCAGTCCAAATGACCAAGTTTCATCACAAGAGTATCTCCAATCTGTGCAACGTAACCATCACCGTTTGCATGATATATCTTTAACGGGCTACGGCAATGGATTCCAGCTCGCCTCCGCGCCTCAATTAACTCGTTTATGACATCACGGATTCCGAATTCATAGAAATGATCGTAAAATATTACAGGCTGCAAACAAATGAATAGGAATTAGGATCTCTTTTGAGCTTTAACTCAAGATTGAGGGCTCATATAACCATCTATATTGGAATTATATATGGATATGCTTTAATCTTGTGAGTGTGATCCATACATAAATACATTACATATACATAAAAAAAAAAACAAAAATTGGCATAGGTAAGAGCTAGTAAGACTAGGTTATAGCATGACAACATAAGTTAAAGAGCTCTTTGTACGTGTGTAAGGATTCCACAGTTCCGGCAGCACACTCATGTACTCAGTTTGGATCTCACTAGGCCCTTTCTAGTTTAAAAGCTACTAATGTAGGACAAGGGTGAAAGGAAACTAAAGGTTATTTGGTAAAAGAAAAAACAAGGGAGCTTTAGCCACTCAATTTACTTTGGAGAACAAATTTTTCTCTTCTCCTACTTAAAGATCTACCACAAAAATCAAAGAAAACAAAGATTACCGTTCCAGGGTGGGTTAAAATGTATGCATATCCTTGTGTAAGCTTGTCCCGAGGAAATGGCCAGTGGCCCTGAAAGACAGGAATATTATTTGTTATTACATGATAAGATATTTGGTATTAGCATGTCAGAATCAGAATAACATTCATTATCCAATTTGCAGCAATCAGTGAGTAAATGCATGAAAGCAAATTACTTTTCAGCTCACGAAGCAGATAAAAATTGCAATTAAATAGTGCATACAAACAATAAACACTCCTCAAAGTAAGTTGAAGTCGGCTAGATGAATTCTCAGTCCATTTAGGCTCATCTCTAAATAGTCCATGGCAACTAATATTCAAGTCATTTAGAAAAAAAAAAATTAAAGCTCAGATATAACTACGAAATTTGCTAGACACTTAAGATACCTAATGTACAATAGAGCAACTGAAGATCATTACGTACTCTGCAAACTTAAACTCTGATAATTGACCTCTACCGTTGAAATTGTATGTGAAAAATTCAAGTTTAACAGTTTCATTGGGCCCCAGTCACAAAGAAAGAAATTTGTGTGGAATTACTCTGCTTTCAAGGTATGACGGGTCCCACATCGGTGGCAAAAGGGATGGGTGGTCTCTTTGTTTTGCTTGGACAATCCTCACCCCGTGAGCTCGCTTTTGGGGTTGAGTTTGTCCCAAGATCAATTTCTTAACATGGTATCATTTCCCGATGTTGAGTTCACCCTTATTAAAATTGTGCATGCTCCAGATGTCATGTCCTCTGTGTGTGTGTGTGTGTGGGGGGGGGGGGGGGGGG
>NC_064293.1:31999068-32024020 GCF_019186545.1 Solanum stenotomum
GGGGGTCCCACATCAGCGGTAAAAGGGATGTGTGGTCTCTTTATATAACTTGGACAATCCTCACCGCTTGAGCTAGCTTTTGGGGTTGAGTTAGGTCCAAGATCCATTTGTTAACACAAGGTAAAACATGTAAGTTGGACAGAAGGCACGCACATCAAATGTAGGACAATGGATTCGAAAATTAGCAAGTAAAACATGGGAGCATATTTGAGCAATGACTGATCCAGAAATTCTAACGAGATTAAAGAACATAAGAATGTCACACTTGGAGGAACTTGCAACCTAAACTCCTAAAGCAATTTCTGAATCGCTTTGCCGCTACACTTATCGTGTTTCTTACATCAAGGAATTAAAAAATAAATATTACCCTTAGATCCGCCACTACATGTGAGGGAGGCAGTAGTGGTGTGTGTGGGGGGGGGGGGGGGGGGGNGGGGGGGGGACAAGTATCAAATGATTTAGGCCAAGATATAAGACGGTAGTTAGGTCAGCATTAAATGCTGGCTAGCACTTCCATAATACATGTCTTGGTTAGCTAGGGTACTAACTCTGATCCATGCTCAATAGATTCTTCCGCCAAGTTTTGTTTTGGTATGCAACATCATAGACTAAACATTATCACTTGGTGAGCTTAAAGTTCAGAATTTTAAATCTCTCAAAGTAAAGCCTGAATCTCATGCTTCACTACTCTGTTTATTAGATTTCCAACAACAAATGTGAGTATAAAACTGCACATCGAGAGCTTATGGATCAGATATGAAAATCTAAAACTATATTAACAGAATATATATTTGTAACATACACTACAGGATACCCCAAGATTTTTGGTGTTCCATAAACTTAACAGAATTTTACCAGAAACATTCCTCAAGTTGGCCAAAAGATTGAGTGGTTCCCTCTAAAATTTTTTTTTTTTTTTTGATTTGCACCGGGTGTCCGAGTCTCTTTGAGCCCCGACTAATCCCGGGGGTGCACAGGCCCTCGGCAAGGAGTTTCCCGCAAGTGCACCACGGTTAATTCAGGTTTTACCCAGTCCGATGGCCCTCAGAAATTGTTTGCACCTAGTGGGTTTCGAACTTGAGACCTTGAAAGGGAGCAAACCCCAAGGCTCAAGTCAATTGCCAGCAGGCCAACCCCTGAGGGTTGTTCCCTCTAAAATTATAATTAACAAATAACAACTCCATCTGCATATAATTAATTCTTTTTGCAAAGACCTTAACATTCCGTCAAACTTTAACAGAACTGTCATGTGCACCTCATGTGAACGTTCTCCTTTCCCCTTTTCCAGGAGAACTTCTGCCTCTCCTATCCTCATGCTCCTTTTCCCCAGTGTTACACATGCCTCTGGGAAACCCCAAGGTTTCAGAAAAGTCATTTTTTTAGGCTAAATTTCTGAGGGAATTGTTCACATTGGAGTTGTTGACACATGAAGGTGGATCCTATACATGCACTGACATGGAACAGTCAGGTTTTGTAAGTTTGATAAATGTTTGGCATGCAAATTCAGAACTTTTGGATTCCTAAGGTGTTTGCTCTCAATGTTTTCAGCTCCTCCTATTTCACATACTTCCTGAGATCATCATCCCGGATGTTTGCAACAATCAAAGGGTTCTGACCAAGGCTAATGAAGAAGGAAACAGTATTAGTTCCACATGAAACTATTATCTTAAGTTTCAGACTTTGGGCAATTTATTTGTGTATTTGTTTCTTTGGGGCAGTCTGAACCTAGCATGGTTTCAAGTTTCATTAGTCATTTAACCGAAAATCTCATGGCAAGAAATTTTCCTTATCCAGAACAGAAGTGCTCAAATTCTGGAGGGCTGTGAAAGATGAGTTTATATAACTTGGTTTGTATGAGAAGGCTGCCTTGGGACTTCCATGTCTCTGACATGACGTCTTAAGTTTCTTTACGATGGAGTATGGAGATCCCACTTATGGCTATCCTGAACCTTTGGCCTCATCCCTCAATATACCAGCTACAGGAAATTGATTTGTTGTTGGAACAGTTGAATCACGCTGGCAGTGAACTGTTTCTATTCTGCGAGCCGAGATGGAAAGAGAAGAAACCAAAGAAGAAGAAGCAGAGTGCGTACATGTGCTGCTTGCATGACTGTCTCTTTATCCGAAAATGACAATTTATTTTGGGACCAAATTTGTTAAGATTTTTGAAAGTGGAGGGCATATTAGAGGGATCTACTTTCTCTTTTGGTCAAATTTAAAGGAAATTTTGAGCCAAAAGCTCTGAACAGAGGTTTATGTGAATGTTGACATATTTAACCTCCATGGCAGTGCATTTAAGTTGGAGCATGTCTCACTGAATGAGTGAGAGCACAAGTAGGCATGTACATCTGTATGTTTATGAGTGTGCTTGTTAGAGCAAGAAAGAGAGAGGACCTGTGTGGATCCAGTATCATGATTCTCCAAAAATGTGACAGCACGCGAGGGCCACCATCCCATCACTCCTGTTGGCTTGCCTTGAGGATCAATTAGCCTCCAATATTGGTTATGCAAAGCGGAATGCAGTATACCCTGCCAGAAAAATATCATTCACCAACAAGCTGAAAAGCTCATTTAAACCTTTCTACACTAACATGAAGAAGCAATTTAAATCTAAATCAGGAGGATGAAAATATTTACCTATAGATACCTTAGCATGAATTAATATTAAAGGTTGATTTATTAACGAGTAGATTATGTGGGACAATAGATCACATGGGACTATTATTTCCCAGGTCAGTGGAATAATTCTTGGTCTTGGAGTAAGATACGGAAATCTATTAACAAAAGATGTTTTAATAGAGGTACCTTTGTCGTGACATCAAATGCTGAAGAGCTTCCACCAGTAGCATTGATCCAGTTAACTATGCGTTGGCGATGGGCATCTGGATGCATCAGAACAACACAAATCTACTATCATAAGGGACTGGTAGAATTCCACATAGTGGGAGTATGATATGAAAACTTGAAGTTGCGCCCCTCAACGTTTAAGGACATTGGCACGCCTAAACAGTACAAACAATGAACAGAGGAGAGAAATGAACAGTGACTAGCACACATAGCTGGAGTAAAACCACCTTTGGCTATTTGCTCAAAGAGATTGCAAAATATCAACTTAAAAGAATTTGCGGAAAATGAAAAAATCAGTTGCACAACCTAACCCTGTGCATCACACTTGTCAAAATATTTCTGACCAAATAGTCAAATCTGCGGCTACATCTAAATGAATCTCACCTTGGTTGTAAGACAAATTTCCACCTTCATATGCGAGACTATCCCAATACTCGCCAATAGAAAATGCTGGATTTGATGCTTCTATATATTCTTTCACATATGCTCCTGAGAAGCCCCTGTGGACAACAAAGAGCCTGTATTACTACATGTAACAAAAGTTGTCTTACCGAGCAGAAAGATTCCAAGGATTGGATAGATCATCTAGCTTTTAACTATCACAGAGTATCTACTGAAATTGAAGTTAAATACTCCAGGAATTAATTAATAACGGTGCCATGTCAGTTTCCTCCTAACATCTCATTCAAAGTGGCCCTTACATTTTCATTCTGGCCACAACATTAGTTCTTAGGTGATAACTAAAGGATAATGAATTACAATGGAGATCAATATTAAGATGAAAAATAGCTCTACAAGAGGTCTGATGTATGATATATGATCACTATTTTCAAGAATTCTTCATGTGGTATCGAGCATATGACTACAAGTTTCCACCTTATCCTCATTTAGTTTCCACCGTCCATTTACGGGAGACAGAAAGAAAGGCAGGCAGACAGAAATAGAGAAAAATTTAACAGCTGGCCCTATCAAATTTCAGAAAGGAAAAGCTAGTATGAATAAAGAACAAGCAGGCGATGCTGTAGAACCACATATTGCAACCAAACACTTCTGTTTTTACTCTTCTGATTCTCAATTTTTCTAACCAGTATGATGCAAGGTCAATATGTTTACAGACACCTGAACTTGTATTTTGAAATGGAAGACAGAAGTACTAAGTTCAATAGTATTAAAACCAACAAGCATTACAACTTCACCTCACAAAGTCAAGGCGCCACCCATCAAAACCAACATCATTTCGGAGCCAATTTAGCCACTTTTTTATATCTTGTCGTACAAATTCCTGGGAATGATCAATATTTGGTGCGGCATGAAATATATCACCTACACTTCAAACACAGATAAAGAAGGGGTAACTAGAAAAATCATATAAGAGGAAACACTAATAGTCTCTTCTCATAAGTCCATGAAGCTTATCAAATCTGATATGCAGGTGAATAACAACAATTTTAGAGAGTATCCTGGAAACTCAAAAAAGTTAAACACCAAAACTGGACTAAACTCTAGATAATTCTTCGCCTTCACCATGTTACACTGTCATAAGCATACTCTACTATCTTGCAAATACCTAAACAAATATGAGCAGAAGCTATACTCATTGATGTTCTCGGAAAAGAAACTACAATGAAAAGATGTGACAATACAAGAATATTTTGCCGAGTCCTTAACATAATAAAAATGTGTGGTTCAAGGCACAAATAAGAATTGTATATGAGCAAAGATTTAGACAATTTAAAAGAACAATAAGCATTTATAATGTTTATCAAACAGGATCCCATTAACAGAAATAACTTGGGTAGTTGCTTTAATCAAAGACTGAACAAAGATATGTGATAGAAAGATAGTCTGTTGTTCAATTACATAGACAACTAAGGAAATATCAAAGGCTGGAAGCTTTTGGTGCAAAGATGAAAACAAATTAGAAGAGCACTAATGACAGTATTTATCTCCATAAAATTTTAATTAAGACTGCACAAACTAAGTTATGGAGCTCTGTAATATCTTAATGTTCTTATGTAAAATATAAACTTTTTCACATCTGGAAATAAAGCACGTGACATTTACAAACAGATCCCATATGTATCATGGAGAGAATTTATACCACTTGAAGGATTTCCACGGCCTTGAAAATTTGGGTCATCACACACAATTGCTTCAGGTCCCCATGCAAGCTTGCCTCCAAAAATGTTCCAAACACCATTCGGACTCTACAATCAGCCAATCAGGTGAGAGGGTCCATCAAGACTTGCAGTATTAGTTTGAGTCAAAAGGGTTATTACACCGGTTAATTCATCATTGACTACTCCAAAGCAGTCTCTATATTCTATTCATACAAAACGTACAACCTCAAGGAGCAGAGGAATTACACATCCACAAAAACTTGGGTAGAGATGGCAATGTTAATTTATAAATATGTTCTTTCATACAGACAAACAGAGAGGATATAGGCAATGATGGAACAAAAACCTTCGTAATAGATAAAGCAAACTATTACATTGAAGAACATGGACCAACTTAACAGTTAACAATGCCATGTCAAATGATATTTAAATCACTGTCAGCAAGAACAATGGAAAGGCGTTCAATGCATGACTTCCAAACAATTCATTCACTCCTTAGTCTCCCAACGGTTTACGGTGGTAGTTATATGCGGTAGTTATTTCGTTGTAGTAGTCATTTGCAGTTTCTCATTCCAGCATTAGTTATTTCTTTGTAGTAGTTTGCAGTTTCTCATTCCAGTAATATTAGGAAGCCATGTCCTCGTATCTAGGGGTACTTATCTTATTAGTATTGTATTTAAACTTTATGTTTATCTCATGAAAAATAAACGGAAAATCATTTCAGTTTTGAGTACTTTAACTCGAGATTGCAGGTTCTCTCTTAACGAACTAGCACTATAGATCGTGGAAGTAAACATTTGATTTCATATTGCAGCGTCCCATAACTAGATCCATATTGGGGGACCCTAGAGCTGAAAGGTTCCCTTCATGAACGTTTTATTTCCAAACAAAACAAAGCTAACATAATCTCAGATATATTAGGAAACAAGAACAGTAGTTTAGAAAATGATTACCTGTTTGTGAGCACATCGATGGTTCAAAACAACATCTCCCAAGGCCTGGAAACACAAGCAGAACAGCTATAAGATAAACCACATTGTTCTGCACCTATCAGTAGCTTAATAACCTCAACATAATTCAGAAAGTACCATTTTGGTGTAATAAATTACATAATATGCACTAGCAGCAGAAATATAGCAAATTCCATTTTGACGCACTAGCAGCAGACATATGGTACTAGTTAACGAGAGCTAAAACATAACTGCAAGCAACTAACATGCATTCTCAAGCTGCATTGACTTTCATTTCATGCAAAAAGAATACATGAGAAGAACGATGTAATGCTCAATTAAAGGATCACGGTAACTGTCTGAATACAAGATATTTGACTAAAAATGCCAGGAATAACAAGTCAATCACTAATTAGATACAGACCAGAAGATCTTGGTTATGCATCTCTTCTATGCAGCTTTTAAGCTCTTCCAATGAACCATAAGCAGAATTCAAGTTGTAAAGATCAGAAGGCATGTAACCTGCAATAATCCAGTGTTATTTACAATAGAACAAAGCGCCCTGAATTTTATTTAACCAAATCATTTTGATAAGAATTTTTTTTTTTGATGAAGTTATTTAAACAAATCTTTGTATATGAGGTAGTTAATTCAGAAGGTTAAGAAGCATTTTTTCGCCCCATTTAAAACATTCAGTTTTTATTAAGATTGTTCAATTATTAACAACTCTTTCGAAACAAATAACAAGATGACGTAAGAATAATCATCTAGAAAATGATATAAATTGAGAACCATATGTTGTTATTAGCAGTTTCCATTTGGCTTCTAAAGCTAAACTGATCAAAGAGGTCAAAACCTTGAGGGGCAACTGATTCTGTTGGTGGTGGAAACCAAACCGATGTGATACCGCAGCGGGACAAATCAGCAGCTTTACTAGCAAGCTCAAGATACCACTGTCTTCTCCAGCTTTCCCAATTGAAACCTTGGAACTTCAAAATCAAAGAGAGCTTTATAGTTACTAAGGATTGGAAGAAAAACAAAGAGACCCACATGTAAAAAGAAATAGAGGCAACAGTAACGATAGTGATGTAATGCCAATGAAGAAACAGGTGTCCTAAGGGAAGCCCCTGGAAGAGAATGAGAATTTCAGATAAACATTGACTGCAACAAGAGCTTCATAGAAGCTTTGAAAGCCTTGAAATGAATTTCTAGCCATTTGATGATGATGAAAATTGTGGTGGTGGTGCTAGTGCTGGTGGTCGTGATAATGATGATGACAATGATAGTAATAACAATAATAATGATGATAAAAGCAATAACAACAACAACAACAATAATAATAATAGTAATGATAATTAACGGTTAAAACACAAAGTATAGAACTTCCTCCTACCAAATTGAACATCTTAGTTTGACTTTGGCTGTTGAGAGAAGCGCTTAAAAAGTGATATTTTTACTCTTCGGGAAATATGTGGTGCATAATAGCTTCCTTGTTCATCGAGAATAGAATAGAGAAAAGGTCTTTTTGCAAAGAATATAAGTTTTTTTTGCAAAGAACAAACGTGGTTCCATATAACTTTCCAAGACAAATATTCTTAAAGGATTTTCTTTTTAGATAATCTATATGGAAATTGATGACTTTATGCATCATTTGGAAAGTATGGGGAGAAAGACAGAGAAGATGTTTCTAGGGAAAGAAGGAGCTGATTTCCTATGTAAGATACAAGTGTTTACAGAGTCTTGGCATAGGGGAAATCATGTATTCAGCACAACTGAGTTTCTGGACTTGTTTGAGTCCGCTATTGCATAATATTTGTACAATGTCCAGCTTCTTTTTGTACTTCTGCAGTACCCTATTGGTACTGCTATTATAAATAAAATTACTTTTATCTTATACAGAAAAACAAATCAAAATGAAAGCTGGTATATACTGACCACAATCTCTCGTCCGGTACCCGTCCCTGATTCTGCATGCAACAAATCAAATTATACATGATTAATCATTTCGCTTGAAAACACTGATTCGCAAGTGAAATAAAGTAATATCATCTGACATGAATAGCTGCACCTAATTTTGTTTCTTCCGGAGTTCTCTGCCATTTAACTGTCTTCCGTTGAAGAGCACGTTCCAAAGCCTTCCTCTTCTTTTCAATTACTTCTTTCTCAATCACATGCTCAACTAGCGCATCTCCTTCCTTTAGCTTTTCTTGGGCAATAGACCATACTTCATCGGGTTTCGGTAAGTCCAAAGTTTTGAATCCTGATGTCATGACCTCAGATACATGAGTTTTCCTAGGTGGAAACCTGGGACGGATAGAGCGTATCCTCCGTGCCATCCACTCAGGTGTTGACCTTCGAGGACCATCAGTTAAAAGTTTCCATTTCAGTGAATCATCATCCATAAGAAAATCTATTCTTCCACCATTAACACGATAAATAGCTTCCTCATCCCCTTCTTCTGAAGAACTTTTCTGCAGTAACAAATCCTCGGCCATTTCTGCTCTTTGCCTCCACGTTTTCGAAGCAGCTTCAGCTGCTCTTAGAGATCTCTGCAGTGCTTCACATCTTCGCATATATGCCTCATCTTGTGAACGTGCTGTTTCTTTTGCTGCTTCAATGGCAGTCTTCATCCTCTCTAGCTCAAGCTTAAATGCCTTAGAAGCTGCCTTCTTTCTCTCCGAAGCATCTTTTCTCATTTTCTCTAATGATGATTTTATTTCCTCCTCCTGTTGTAGAGCTGCTTTTCTGCTTGATTCCTGAAACTCAAGCAATAACTTCTCAACATCATTTGCACGGAGTTCGTAAACTTTTGCTTCTTTGTGTGCTTGCTTTAGCTCTAATTTCAACCTGTCAATCTCATTTCTGTAAACGAGTAATTGAGACTCCAAGTCATTCACGGTGTTGCTTAACTTGATATTCTGGGACTGAACTGATACGATCTCATCAAGTCCCATATTATCTAAAAATGCAGCCATGGCATTTGTTGTATGGTCACCAGCTGATTCAGCTACAGCTAATGCCTTTTCTATAGCATCTTTAGACTGTTGTAGAACACGGGTTATGGCCCCTTCAGAGGCAATCCTTATTTGTTCTTCAATTTGAAAAGCTGCCTCTGCTGCAGAAGCTTCAGCAGCTGAAACTCGTAATTGTGCATCTTCAAGTATGTGAGTAGTAGCCTGCTGAAAAGCAATCTCTGCAAGCTTCTCAACTTGAACTGCAAGTTCAACAGCATCTTGTTTTGCCAGGACCAACTTAGATTCCAAGTTAAATTTCTCCTCCAAAGACTCATCTAGCTTACGGTTAAATAGAGATTTGGCTGCCTCCAATTCTGATATGGCCAAATCCTTATCATGCATTACGGTGGACAAATACTCCTTCTGTTTAGCCTCAGACTGAACTAACTTTTCAAGCAATTGATATCTTTCTTTTTCAATGGTTTCATTTCTGGCTTGAACATCAGAAAGAGATTTCCTAGTTGCCAACAGTTCATTATCATCAATCCCTACTACTTTGCTCCCCTCTAATGAATCACCATCCCCATCATCAAGGAAATCTGTGAGAGCTTCAGTTGAGTCATCCTGAAGTAACAAAGGAAGTTTCAATCGTAGTAGTCGCCAGCACCCAGCTCAGTTAAATAACAAATAAAAAGATACTGATAGAAGGCATAGAAATGTAAACCATGCTCGAGAAAACAACATGTCTTGGTTTGCAGAGGCAGGCATCCGCGAACAGAACTCTGAAATAAGAAGATTGTCACCTTTAACCTTATTTGCATCCAAAAAGTTCTAAACTGTGTACACTGTAATAATATCAAACCTTTTCCCAATGGAACGCCTTCTATAGATCGTGGAATGCGACTTAACAGCAAAAAATCGAATAGGGTCATGGTGTCTGCGTGAAGAAATAATAGTGTGCTGTTGAACAGATCCAAATAATGCATCTGGTAATGTGCTTGTGCCCATATCTTCCTGTCAAGAGATCACTAATTTATAAAAGGGCCAATTCCACAAACATAATATCAATCAATTAATCTACTACAACTCAATCCCAAACTTGTTGGGGGTTGTTTACATGAAAACTCTATGGCATAACCCCAATGTAGTAATTTGTTGTGAAACTGCACTTATTCTGTTTTGGTTCATTAGTTACTTGGTTTTAATATATAATACATAAGGGCTAAAATCTAATTGGTAAACATAAGATTGATTATTTCTGATATTAACTAAAGCTAACTTCTAAATGTGATGGATTCTCGGACTATAAACTGACATTTTAGAAGCTGGTCTTCTCTCTAACCTAAGAAAGAACTTAAGTTTCCATCAATTACATAAACTTAAAGCAAGAGAAAAAGGATGCTATTTCTCAAGTCACCCAAACGAGAAATATCCATACTCACCAGTTTCAAGTAATGATATGATCTCTGGGAATTATCAGAGATCAAGGTACACTTCCAAGCTAACTTAGTTTTCTTCAAAGATCCTAAAGTCAATTATGACATAAATGTTAAAGACTATTGATCATATACAAGCTATGAATCTTCAATTTCCTTCATTCCTTTGTATCCACTCTGCTCTATTCAGGCCCATTTTATTCCATAAACGTACTACTCCAACAAATTAAATTAAACCTGTTGAACAGCATAACCATAACGTAAGATCCTAAAGTCAATTACGACATTAATTTTAAAGCTGTTGATCATATACAAGCTATGAATATCCAAGTTCTTTCATTCCTTTGTATCCACTCTGCTCTATTCAGGCCCATTGCATTCCATAAACATACAACTTCAACAAATTAAGAAGAGCATAACCATAATGTAAGACTCCTGAAGAAGAATATGAACATAAAATGTGGAAAAGGAACAAAGGCGATACAGCAAAATAAGAACATACAAATAAAACTAACACTAGGTAATCAAATTCAAAGCTTCATAATTTGATATGAACTCAATCAGAGTACATGGAGAAGCATTTTATTGACCTGATTGGAAATGATTGATACTCGAAATCTCTCAAACGAAGAGCCTCATTGAATTTTCAGATCTCTCAAAAGCTGAAGCGAAGTTAAATGGATGAATATTGAAGGAGAGCTGAATGTACGGCAGTATGGCGGAGCAGAAAGCTACTCTACTTTTTAACTTTTCCGTAGGAGAAAGAAAGGCCACTGATTCTGATTGTTTAATGAGTGTGTTGACTCCATTCATGAAAAGACACAAATACCTTTCAGAAGGACCTGTTTGATGAAGATTTTTTTTATTTTTTTAATGTGTATTCAGCATTTTGCTATGAAAATTTCAAATACAAGTTATATTTAAAATTCAAAAAACACTTTAAAAAAAAAAAATTACTTCTACTATATATGTTGACACCCAATTTTGGCCTAACATTTTCAAAATTTGTAACATTTAAGTTTTATTTATTTAATAGTTTAAAATATAATTTTTATAATTTTGAATAAGTTTATCGATAACTATCCTTATTTGTCAAAAATTAGGATTTTTTTATCAGTTAATTTTAAGGGCAAACTACACAAATTTCACTAGTTTAGGTCTTAATTACTAGGATTCACGTTAGTTTAGAATATTACTTCCTATACCATATTTCGGTATTTGGATACATGTATCATGACTTGTCAGATACATGTATCTGATAGTTAAAAAAAGTGAGATACATGTTTTATTATTTTTTAATTAAATGTGTGTAGCTGTTATCCTTAATTAAAGGAGTAATTGAGTATTAATTAAGAACTCTAGCAGATTTTGGCCTTTGAATACATGTATTCGAAGGTTAAAAATTGAGATACATGTATCCAACGGGTAAAAAAGATCGAGATGCATGTTTTATTAATTTTGAAATAGATGTGTATTACTGTTTTCCTTAATCAAAGGAGTAATTAAGTATTAATTAATAACTCTAACGATTTTGGACTTTGAATACATGTATCCGAGGGTTAAAAAATCAAGATACGTGTATCTTACGGGTAAAAAAAGATCAAGATACATGTTTTATTAATTTTGAAATAGATGTGTATTATTGTTTTCCTTAATTAAAGGAGTAATTTAGTATTAATTAAGAACTCTAATAGATTTTGGCCTTTGAATACATGTATCTGAGGGTTAAAAAATCGAGATACGTGTATCTGACGGGTAAAAAAGATCAAGATACATGTTTTATTAATTTTCTGGGTTTGTGTCCTTAAGAAGATGTGTTAGAAACAACATCTTGCACTAGATGTGTAACTGGGGTTAGTGATGTATTTGTTTTGGTAAGTAGAGCTTCACATAGTTCTTTCATTTATATTGGGTCATTTCCGTGCTTAGATCTATTCTTAGCTTGAATGTTAGCGGATGGAGATTCAACCATGCAATGAAAAAATCTTGAGAGAAAACAAAACTATAAAGTTCATATCTCATAAACATATTGTATATTAATGTTAATGTGTTGTACATTTACTAAGAATCATTCAATTTTGGAAATGGTCACCAATGACATAATAAATAGCAACAAGATCATACTATGTAGGACCTACTTCGTAAAAAATTTTAAAATTGAAATTTAAAACGATATGAGCTCTATCATAGATATATGAAAAGGGATAACTTTATTCTAGATACATGAGAATACTGATACAAAGTTACAAATTTCTACCTATAATTTTGAATGACAATATTCAATTTTGATAATTTGCTATTAAAACGTAATTTGAGAGAAAGAAAGAAGAAAAAGATGGTAGAAGCAGTGGAGGACGTGTGGGGATGATAGACGCGAATAGTGGGAATTTTATTTGGAAGAGAGAAATGGTTGATGAGAGAGAAATTTTTTATGTTAATTCACCATTAATTTAGGTGTTTAAATATAAAGATAATTAATCAATCCCATTTTTAAGAGATTTGTATATCTTATTGTATTTTTAAAAATATATGGTATAAAATATTAAAAGTGGTAATCTAAGTAATTGTTTGAAACTAGAGGTAAAATTAGTATATATGAATGTGATGTATGTCTAATTTAATAGTTTTTCCATAAAATTAAGGAATAATATGTTGTTGATTTGGATAGAAAAAAAATAGGCAAATCCTCATTGGTTTTGATCTTTTTATTTATTTTCTTTTTAAAAATAAAGAAACAGAAAATACTAGCTAAATATTTTAGACTAGAATTTTTTTTTAAAAGAAAAAATATCTCTTTCTTTTTGAAAACGAAACAGAATTGGTAATCCAAGATATGATTTATTTATTTTTTTTGTAAATTTTCGATTTCTCAAATAAAATATATTAAAGGCTAAATAAAAGTCAAAATATCAACATTATGAGTAAAAATAACATTTGACATCACTCATCAGTGTAAAAGTGAAAAAAAAGTTAAAAATTACGTGTTTATAGAATTTATATTTTTAAAGAAAAAAACTCAAATATGTCAGAACTTTGAGAAAAGGTTCATTTATTTTAGGACAAATTACTTAACTACACTCCTTTACTTACCTTAATATCCATTTATCCCTACTTATTTCAAAATTTTAAAAAATCCCTTATTTACCTATGTATCCCGCATGTATCCCGTGCACAACGCTATGTATCCCGCTATGTGGAATGTATCAAACGCTATGTATCCCATGCACAACGCTATGTATCCCGTTAAGTGAAATGTATCAAACCTAATGTATCCCGTGCACAACGCTATGTATCCCGCTATGTGGAATGTATCTCGTGCACAACGCTATGTATCCCGCAAACATCATTTTTAAGAGATTTTTGGTAAATAGAAAACTAGAAGGGATAGGATGTTATTTAGTACTTATAATATGTGGTTCCTATAATTTATACTTTATTTTATACGTTAAAATTTTCATNATGTTAGCTGATGGAGTTTCAAATCTTGAGAGGAAACAAAACTATAAAGTTCATATCTCATAAACATATTGTATATTAATGTTAATGTGTTGTACATTTACAGAGAATCATTCAATTTTGGAAATGGTCACCCATGACAGAATAAATAGCAACAAGATCATACTATGTAGGACCTACTTTGTAAAAAAATTTAAAATTGAAATTTAAAATAATATGAACTCTATCATAGATATATATATATAAAAAGGGAGAACTTTATTCTAGATACATGAGAATACTGATACAAAGTTACAAACTTCTACCTATAATTTTGAATGCCAATATTCAATTTTGATAATTTGCTATTAAAACATAATTTGAGAGGAAGAAAGAAGAAAAAGATGGTGGAAGCAGTGGTGGACGTGAGGGTGGGGCTAATAGACACTGATAAATAATGGGAATTTTATTTGGAAGAGAGAAATTTTTTATGTTAATTCACCATTAATTTAGGTGTTTAAATATAAAGATAATTAATCAATCCTATTTTTAAGGGATTTGTATATCTTATTGTATCTTTTAAAATATATGGTATAAAATATTAAAAATGGTAATATAAGTAATTGTTTGAAACTAGAGGTAAAATTAGTATATATGATTGTGATGTATGTCTAATTAAGTAGTTTTTCCTAATTTTAATTACATTACTTTTTGTCACAAACAGTTGACTACGTTCAAATATTTATTTATTTCGATTAAATCATTAATTCTAATAAATTGTAGTTTTTACATGTCATTAGCTACTTTCATTATACTTTTTAATAATCATTTTATTTGTTATATTTGTTAATATTAATTTTGATAATTTGCAGTCTAGAAATTCATTCGATTATGGATAAGATTTCATGCACAAATATTTTTAAAGGCTAGTGATTTTGGTGCACGATTTTAAAAGAATGATACTGTACTATAGATAACTTTTTATTTTTTTTATATAAACAATGGTTTATTCATTAGGTCAAGGGTAGTGAATTTAGGGTTATAAACTTTCAGATTTTTATTCAGAAAAAGGGTTTCCGGCCACCACCACCTCGGAATCCGGCAAAGCTCCGGCCAAACAACAGACCCCCACACCCATTTTCTCCTTTTCATTTGTCATTTCCAACAAGCTCCTCTGTAACAACAAACTAACAGCTACCAAACAACAACACAACAGCAAACCAAACACACCCATCTCCCTCTTCTCCATTTTTCGGGTGAAACCTCGCCGAAACACCACCCACCAGATCGAACAACAACCAAAAACCCATACCCAAAACCAACCTCCAAACCACCAAAAACACAACCAAAAGGCAACCAAGAACAACCCCAAATCCACCAAAAACCCCACGAGTCCACCACATCCAAAACCCCCATCTTTTTTCCATTTTTTCGGCAACCAAACAACCCAGATCAGCCACCGCAACCAGACCTAACAACCCCCTCATTTTTATCTCTTTACCAGCGAACAACACCCACTCTCGCAAGCTACGAGCTCCATCGACGAAATAACACGGAGCTAAACAACACCAGTTCCCTTCCCCTCTCCTCTTTCACTATTTTTTCCTTTATTTTGCAGGTATCCCGTTGTTCGGCGTGGCTCCATCTCCGGTGACATAGCAACAAACAAGATCCGACCAACACCACCGTTTTCGGCGAACGACCATTGAACCAGATTCCAATCTACCTCGCTGCTTTCTTCTTTTTTCGGCAAATCTGGTGGTTTCTTTATACTCTGTCTTCTTATTTTAGAATATTGTTGTTGAGTGAATTGAGTTTCTCTTTTCCACACTTTCCAGTGAGTTAATTTACTTCTAGTGATGCATATTGTGTTGATATTTATTTATTATTTTGTTGTTACATTTTTACAATTAAAGTTGTGCTTCTTGGGCTATGATTTTGAATATTTTAAGTTGATTATGATAGTTATGGTTTGTTTATATTATTTTTAGGTTTAATATTAATGCTATTAGATTATTTGATTTATTTTGCACCATTTTTACTTTTTATAATAATGTTAAAATTTTAAGGCAATCTATATATCATTCTCATTTCCATTATGATTAGTGTTTTTGTGAAATTTTCCTTAGATAAAGTTTGTCATTTTTATGCCTTTTGTTGGTATTCTTAATTCATATCGAATAGATGTTAGTTAAAATTGGTCAATGAAAAAAATCTCTCCGTCGATTTTCGAGGCTACCCATTATTAAAGACGGAAATTTAGTTTAAGTTTATATATTTTATTTATTAAAAATGGCCGATGAAAAAATTCTCGTCGATTTCCAAGCCCTCCCATGTTAATAAGACGGATTTTTATTTTGAATTTATTATTTAATTTATTTATTTTTATTCGTATTTATCTATCACTAACACTTTTACTAAGTGTCTTTACAGGTACCCCGAAGTCACTTCTCATCGAAGTCATTCGAATAAAGTTTGAATATTATATTCATTATTATGTATATTGTTGATGGTAGGCAAATATTAGGTCATTTCTCATATTACTTGTCTACTTTATTACTTGTGTATATTGCATATTTGTTATATTTGTATACTATTTTTACATCCTCCTCAATTTGGAAAAAAAATGAATTCAATCGGGACTCACAGTTGTGAATTTCGAAGGATGCCTAACACCTTCCCTTCAAAATAACTTGAACCTCTTACCTAGAATCTCTTGATTTCGTAAATCACTTAATGGTTTCCTAGTTTTTTTCTAAACTTAAGTGGCGACTCCTTTAAAATTCGTTTATTCTTAAAATTATTTTAAAAATTGAATCAATTGTTTATTTTTTGATTCACCGCGATGTTTCGCCCTATTTGAATAGAGTAGGAATGCAAACAGAATGACGACTCCGCTGTGGATATAGAGGTTCTAACTATTATGATTCTTTTATTGTGTTATTCATTATATCTTGTATATTTTGTTGATTATTTGTATATTATACTTGTTATTTATTCATTATTTGTTTAAACTGTATATAAACTGTCATTGCATTCATGACATTTTTCGACATGTATGTATAGTATATTAAAGAACGGTTTTGTAGAATCGCAACCGGACTTTTTTATACTCAACCCTTTTTCGAAATGATCGGCAATTTATTGGTTCGTCATGCGTCCAATGGTTGTCGTGAGTTCCAGCCTAAGTTGTCTGCTTGGGTTCACAGTCTTTCAAAATCCACTCTTAGTCAACTAACGTAGAGTAAAACTAAATCTTCAATTCATCTCATTTTGAATTAAGTCAACCTAAGACCCAAGACGTGTTGGGCTCATTAGAATTCCACATTGTGTCTATTTGACTCATTGGTCAATAAATGACAATCATGCGTATGTGTTTAAATTTGAAGGATGTATACGTCATTTGACAAAATAATGTTCCTTGGTTAGGGAGTTTAATAGTTTGTTCGAGTCGAAGAAGAATCAAGTTATCATTTCATCCAAAAACATGGACATCTGGAGATGACAAGAAATCAAACAGAAGGACCGTCCATAAAAACATAGCTTAGGATGATACCCCAGCGTGAGACTGATTATTTGTATTTCATTTTCCCTATTATGTATTCTCATTCAGTTTTATTTATAAAGTTTGTATAAATTTGGATCTTTGGGACAATGTTGTCAAATGACTTAATACATCCTTCAGATCGGTAAGCCTACCCTTGGCACAAAAGGGTCACATATTTGTATAGGACGCGTAATAACTATTTGTATATTATGTATTATAATTGAGTTTGTCTTCAATCAAAGTAATGATTATGTGTTTAATAATTAATTCTTTGTGTGATATTTTGTATTATTCATTATGAACACGGTCTAACATTTTTACTGTTTGAGCTTTTTTTCATTTAATCAAGATATTGATTTATTTTTAAATTTGAAAGTCATTATTCATCCGAAGTTGCAAGGGATAAGAGGACTCGCGAAATCTGAGTCTTTGTATTTCACAAGACATTAGTATCAAGTCAAAAAGATAAATCAGGGGAATCTTTGACTATAAGGTCACACTCATTTATTTTTTATTATTTTGCATGATGTCCCTGCTTTCACACATTTCTCATATTTTTTCAGGAAAATCGTCCCTGACAACAGTCGGAGATGGTCATAACAATTTGTGGTTTTTGTAGATAATTGGGAAAAGACACAGTACCAAGAGACATTCAAAAAGAATATACGACAACAAGTGGTTACTGTGACAAAAAAAAAACTAAAATGGGAGACCACATTCAGCAGGTAGTACAAAGGTCGACAGTTAAAGAGGATACAAGGAATCGCTCCGAATTTGTCTAAATTTTAAAATTGTTTTATGTCATATCTGAATGAACTACGCGAACCTGATTATAATCTCGGTGAGATACGTAGGCAGCCTTTCTTGGGTTCGGTATTATTTTTTCCGAAAGTAAAATAAATAAAACTATTATAGTTTGTGCATACTTTCAAAGACATATTTGCACGAACTACGCGAACCTGATTTTCATCTCGATGAGATACATAGGCAGCCTTTCTTGGGTTCAGTATTCATTCTTTTAAGTTAAAAAATAAATTTAAAAAATCAAATAGTTTGTGCATATTTTCAAAGACATATTTGCATGAACTACGCACACCTGATTCTCATCTTGATGAGATACGTAGGCAACCCTTCTTGGGTTCGGTATTTATTCATTTTTTCAAAAAAACTAAATCATCTTGTACATATTAAAAGAGTCATGTTTTCAGCTCAAATGGGACCAATGAAGTTAGGAGCATGTAAAATTATTCGATATGATGAAAAGGACTGACCTTGTGGTAAACTATAGATTCTTTTGGTGCCTTTCATTTATACTTTTGTGATCCTTGAAAATTCTCTTGCATACATTCAAGATAAGAATAAAATCAACCTCGTGATTTCATGTGCATTGTGTGGTGAGCTTTTAGATAAAAATTCAATTGCATCGCACTGTTGATCTAGAACTTGGCTTGAATGTTTATTGAGGCGAAATTCTGAGTTATGTTCGGTTTAGGAAAGGATTGTAGGCTTTCTTTGACCCGATTGCGCCTTTCAAAACCTACCAAATGACATTAATCCCTAGTTTTCCCCACTTTGAGTCTGGAGCCTTTCTTTGGACAACCACATCTTAGTCGGTACCCCTTTTTAGTGCTTACATGCACTATCCCTCTCTTGGCCCAACTTTCTTGAGTGCACCAAGAGTGTGCAAATTATAAGAGAAGATTCATGTTTGAAGTTGTCAAAGGCTACAAAGTCTCCCAAAGTCGAGGAAGCAAAAAATAACTTCTAGAAAAAAACAAAAAAAGGGAAGGTGGAAAGAAATAAAGAAAAACAAAAACACCCCTACAAGATCAATGAAAGACGAGAAGAAAAAAAAACTCCAACAAAAAAGGAGAAAATTTCAAAACAAAAGGGTGAAAAAGGAAAAGCTCCAACAAATAAGAATTTAAAAGAAGTCGAAAAAAAACATGAGACAATAAAGATGATCAGACGCCAAAGGTGTATCAATCATCAAAAACACAAATTCACAGTGACGCTTAAGAAGAAATTAAGTCACTTTTATCCCAAATATATATTTTACCCGTCCCTAAGCCTACATTACAAGTCAATAATAAGTCTTACATTATCTCATTCCAAATGTTCTTATTAGTGGAGATTTACATAACGGCCAAACATATGGTTTCACAGTTGCATGCATTGAACATTCTTGTAAGTGTGAGTGCACTTCAAAAAATGTTCTCAAATAATATGCTTCAAATATGTGTGAAATACGACTTTTCTTTTTGTGAGGGCACTTGAAACATAGGGATTGATACAATTCAAATCTTTGTTTGAAGAAAGATGAACAAATCTTGTTGATACTTAAGTATGTTTGAGGTACCACTTGAAGCTGTAGGAGTTACCTTGAATTCAATCTTAGTTTAAAAAAAAAGATTTACATGCGATCCTAACTCCTGGTACCAATTGTAGTCTAGATTTGACTGTCTTTCTATATTATTTATTTTTTAAAAAAAAATAGGGGGGGGGGGGGAGGGGGCAAGCACCCACTCTTTAATACTTTCCAAAACATTTTTTAAATTCTTTCCATTAAAAAAATAAAGATTTTGCCTATCATTTTTGGATTGTTCATTACAAAAAGTGTCATTAGGTTAATCCTGTCAGTGTGAGATGCCTATTTTATTTCATTGGGTTGTTCGTCCCAATAATGTGACATATCTTTTGTCTTTAGGCTTTGAATATGACAAAAAATAATCATTTTCCTATTTCATCATGTTCATATATCTACTGATGATCTTGTCTCAAATTCTTTGTAGTATTCATCATCTACAAGATTGGAACTACATTTGACTTGTTTCCTGGCTCGACAGGATATGTAGGCGCCACGACGGCTCGGTCATATACCCAGTGTGATTTTTTTTCTCCTTGTAACAAAAATTGGGACAAATTTTTTTGAGAATATCTCAAAAATTCACAATAAAGGTGCTATTTTCAGCAAGTCAAGATTGAAGATCATTTTGAGATTTGCCAAAAGTTCTAACTGGGACAAAATTTTTGAGGTCTTCCTCAAAAATTCCAACAAGTACTGTCAGAAGCTTGATAGTCGACTTCAAATGATCCATCATCGCTTGAAGTTCAAAGTCAACTTGCAAATATCCAGCATTGTCATGGCAAGACAACAACTCCTCGTACAAATCCCCAATAAAACATGAGTTGCAATGAACACAAAATGTTTAAGAGCAAAATGATGATTGCTCACTTGTGTCAAAGTGATCAGGCACTTTGTACATTTTCTCTTGTGAATCTTTCCTTAAAGTTTCTTTATCATGTTGCTAGCTAAAGCGACATTGTGTCTACTAACAGTTCCTTTTCGAATACAGGGACAGATGAAAGCATCAAGATGATGACATTTTCAAGACACACGAACCATTCACCTCGTTACAGTTGAACAATCATCGAGTCATCCACCTCGTTACAATTGGATAATCACGAGTCATCCACCTAGTTACAGTGGACAATCATCGAGTCATCCACCTCGTTACAGTTGGACAATCACGAGTCATCCACCTAGTTACAGTGGATAATCATCGAGTCATCCACCTCATTACAGTTGGACAATCATTGAGGCATCCGCCTCGTTAGAGTTGGATAAAAATCGAGTCATCCACCTCGTTACAGTTGGACAATCACGAGTCATCCACCTCGTTACAGTGGACAATCATCGAGCCATCCACCTCGTTACAGTGGAAAATCATTGGGTCATCTATCATTTACATTTTTCATTGTATTTTTATTTGTCGAGAGGCCCATTGATTTTTCATTTGCCAAGAGGGCCATTGCATTTTTTATTTGTCAAGAGGGTCATTGCATTTTTAATTTCCCAAGAGGACCATTGCATTTTCATTCGCCGAGAAGGTTGTTGCATTAAGTCGTATCTATTCGGAGGTGAAAGATGTGCACCCTATCTTTTCCATATTCAAGTTAGAGGAAACTTGCGTTGAAACATATTTGCATTTAAGTCATATCTATTCGGAGGTGAAGGATGTGCACCCTATCTTTCCACGTTCAAGTCGGAGGAAACTTAAGTTGAAAGATATTTTCATTTAAGTCGCATTTATTCGAAGGTGAAGGATGTGCACCTTATCTTTTCCACGTTTAAGTCGGAGGAAACTCGCGTTGAAAGATATTAGCCTTTAAGTTGCATCTATTCGGAGGTGAAGGATGTGCACCTTATCTTTTCCACGTTCAAGTCGGAGGAAACTTGCGTTGAAAGATATTTGCATTTAAGTCGCATTTATTCGGAGGTGAATGATGTGCACCCTATCTATTCCACGTTCAAGTCGGAGGAAACTTGCGTTGAAAGATATTTGCATTTAAGTCGCATCTATTCGGAGGTGAATGATGTGCACCCTATCTATTCCACGTTTAAGTCGGAGGAAACTTGCGTTGAAAGATATTTGCATTTAAGTCGCATCTATTCGGAGGTGAAGGATGTGCACCCTATCTGTTCCGAGTTCAAGTTGGAGGAGATTTGCGTTGAAAGATATTTATTCGTCCTACCAATTAACATACATTTATATCCTATCAATGGACCATTTTCATTCGTCCTACCGATGGACATACATTCATATTCTACTGATGGATCATTATTTTCATTCGTCCTACCGATGAACATATATTTGGATCCTACCGATGGATCATCTTTTTTATTCGTCCTAGCGATAGATAAATTTTTTTTTTTATTATTCGCCCTCCCGATGGATCATTGTTATTCGTCCTACCGATGGACATGCATTTATATCCTATCGATGGATTATCTTCATTCATCCTACCGCTGGACATGTATTTTTATCCTACCAATGGATTATCTTCATTTGTCGTATCGTAAGAGATGCTACATTTTTTCCTGTAATTTTATCTTTACTAATGAGTTTCATCTTTGTTTTTTCGAGAACATCCAAGAGGATGCATTCTCAGTTGAGCCACAAGTGCAGACTATTTCAACAAGGACGCAACACAACGTGGAACCTTTTGGAAGCAAGTTGAGGATCGACTTCCACCACATTCCAACCTCACTTTATTAAAGGTCATGTGTTCGGCCAAAATTGGGTTTGTCAATTTTCGTTGTCCACAATTTTCTTTCATCAATCATATCCAACGATGTGCCTAACATTTTCAAAATTCGTAACTTTTAAGTTTTATTTATTTAATAGTTTAAAATACATTTTTTATAATTTTGAATAAGTTTATCGATAACTATCCTTATTTGTCAAAAAATAGGATTTTTTTATCAGTTAATTTTAATTACATTATTTTTTTTCACAACCAGTTGACTACGTTCAAATATTTATTTATTTCGATTAAATCATTATTTCTAATAAATTGTAATTTTTACATGTCATTAGCTACGTTCATTATACTTTTTAATAATCATTTTATTTGTTATATTTGTTAATATTAATTTTGATATTTTGCAGTCTAGAAATTCATTCGAATATGAATAAGATTTCATGCACAAATATTTTTAAAAGGCTAGTGATTTGGGCGCACAATTTTAAAAGAATGGTATTGTACTATAGGTAATTTTTTATTTTCTATATAAACAATGGTTTATCATTAGGTCAGGGGTGGTGAATTTAGGGTTATAAACTTTCAGATTTTTATTCAGAAAATGGGTTTTTGACCACCACCACCCCGGAATCCGGCGAAGCTCCGGCCAAACAACAGACCCCCACACCCATTTTCTCCTTTTCATTTGCCATTTCTAGCAAGCTCCTCTGTAACAACAAACCAACAGCTACCAAACAACAACACAATAGCAAACCAAACACACCTATCTCCCTCTTCTCTATTTTTTCGGCGAAACCACGCCGGAACACCACCCACCAGACCGAACAACAACCAAAAACCCGTACCCAAAACCGACCTCCAAACCACCAAAAGCACAACCAAAAGGCCGCCGAGAACAACCACCAAACAGCCCCAAATCCACCAAAAACCCCAAGAGTCCACCACCTCCAAAACCCCCTCATTTTTTCCATTTTTCCGGCAACCAAACAACCCAGATCAGCCACCGCAACCAGACCTAACAACTCTCTCATTTTTATCTCCTTACCAGCGAACAACACCCACTCTCGCGAGCTACGAGCTCCACCGACGAAGTAACACGAAGCTAAACAACACCAGTTCCCTTCCCCTCTCCCTTTTCATGATTTTTTCCTTTATTTTGCAAGTATCCCGTTGTCCAGCGTGGCTCCATCTCCGGTGACGTAGCAACAAACAAGATCCGACCAACACCACCGTCTCCGGCGAACGATCATTGAACCATATTCCAACCTACCTCGCTGCTTTCTTCTTTTTCCTGCAAATCTGGTGGTTTCTTTATACTCTTTGTTTTCTTAATTTAAAATATTGTTGTTGAGTGAATTGAGTTTCTCTTTTCCACACTTTCCAGTGAGTTAATTTGCTTCCAGTGATGCATATTGTTTTGATATTTATTTATTGTTTTGTTGTTACATTTTTACAATTAAAGTTGTGCTTCTTGGGCTATAATTTTGAATATTTTAAGTTGATTATGGTAGTTATGGTTTGTTTCTATTATTTTTAGTTTCAATGTTAATGCTATTAGATTATTTGATTTATTTTGCACCATTTTTACTTTTTATAATAATGTTAAAATTTTATGGCAATCTATATATCATTCTCATTTCCATTATGATTAGTGTTTGTATGAAATTTTCCTTAGATAATTTTTGTCATTTTTATGCCTTTTATTGGTATTCTTAATTCATATCGAATAGATGTTAGTTAAAATTGGTCAATGAAAAAAATCTCTCCGTCAATTTTTGAGGCCTTCCCATTATTAAAGACGAAAATTTAATTTAAGTTTATATATTTTATTTGTTAAAAATGGCCGATGAAGAAATTCTCGTCGATTTTCAAGGCCTCCCATGTTAATAAGACGGGTTTTTATTTTGAATTTATTATTTAATTAATTTATTTTTATTCGTATTTATCTACCACTAACACTTTTACTAAGTGTCTTTACAGGTACCCCAAAGTCACTTCTCATCGAAGCCATTCGAATAAAGTTCGAATACTATATTCTACACTCATGACAAGGTATAGGACGACCATGGCAACGTGAGGCAAAACGTTGTATCATCACGATAGCTCTTAAGTGATGGCTGTCGGTTAGAGAAACTCTCACAGCAGTATTTTGTATTTTTATATACATCATAAATAATTGTATTTTCATAGACGAATAGAGTTCATATTGTATCTTTGCATACATACAGAGTTATTATTGTATTTCTAAATACATAGAGTTGAAAACCATGTTTTAAAACTTTTCTTTATATTGCATTAAGGAAAATGTTTTCCATGGAAAATGTTTTCCTAGAAAATATTTTTCTGGAAAACAAGTTGATTTTTGACTTATTTTATCATGTTTGGTTGGTGAGTAGAAAATATTTTTAGTGTTTGATTTATGAATGAAAAATATTTTTGAGAAATATCTTTTATTTTTACTAGAGTAGAATTTTTTTTTTTGAAATTGGAAATATTTTTTAAAAACAAACTTAATTTTTTTGGGGGGGAGAGGAGGGGGTCGAGGGTAGGGGTGAAAAAATAAAATTTTGAAGTTGAAAATATTTTTTAAAAACAAACTTAATTTTTTTGTGGGGGG
>NC_064293.1:32024208-32057923 GCF_019186545.1 Solanum stenotomum
GGGGTCGAGGATCGGGATGAAAAAATAAAAATTTGAAATTGAAAATATTTTTTAAAAACAAACTTGAATTTTTTTTCTTTTTGAAGGGGGGGGGGGGTAGGTGGGGATAAAAAATAAAAAACTGAAATTAGAAATATCTTTTAAAAACAACTTTTAATTTTTTTTGGGAGGGGGTGGTGGTAGGGGATGGGGGTAGGGATGAGGGTGGGGTAAAAAAAATTGAATTAAAAAACAAGATTTAAATTTTATTTTTTTTGGGGATGGGGGTTGGGGGGGGGGGGGCTGGTTTGAGGGTAGGGACAAAATAAATTGATTTTTTCAACAAAAAAATAATTGTAATTTGAAGTTGGAAGAGAGTTTTGAAAAATGTTTTCCTTAAGTTTTGAAGGGAAGCCATTTTCCTTAATTTGAGGAAAATAAGTTGATTTGGAAAACATTTTCCAAATTATTTAACCCAACCAAACATGAAAAAGTTGAAAAACATTTTTCCTTTCATACCAAACACACCCAAGAGGCATGTGCTTTTACCAATGTTAGTGTGGACATCACGAGAAGTAAAAGAGAACTTCACAAATCTATAAAAGATATGCTTTATAGGTTCCAACTTTCATGGCTCCTCGTGACTAATTTAAAGAAAGTGGTATCGTAGTGATATACTCACTTTTATTAGTAAAACACTACAAATTACTACTTATCCTCATAGTAAAGTTGGTGATAGTAATTACTAATTTGCGATGTTGTGGGTATTGACTAGGGTGGTGGTAGATTATGGTAGCAATGATTGAGATAGTATGCGGGAGCAAACAAATAACTGTGGTGTATGATAGTGATAACTAATGATGATAATTTATAACAGTAATTTATATTATATAATAATGGTTGATTATATGTAGTGATGGATAGTTGTATGATATTAGTGTTGGTAGCGATTATTGTAAATAGTGGCTATTGATGATAAATATTAACTATGGTAATTGACAGCTGATGGTAATTGTGATTGAGAATATTGCATTGTAGGTGGTGATAGTTGATAATGATAAACGGTGACGATGATTAGTGATGAAAGTGGGTGATAATGTATTAATGATATTAAATTTGTTTTAGATTTTAATTATTCAAATATATTTAAACCGATTAAATGGTCTTGTAAAAGAAGAAAAAAAAAACACTTTGATTCAAACTGGAAAATAAATATACTCAGTAATTATAATTTAAATGATTAAGATTAAAAAAATTCACTGAGTGCAAATAAACGAAGCTTAAAGAGTATATATTTTAGATATTCACCAAATAACTAGACTACTAGAGGTTTACTATTACCACAAGTACAAAAAAAATTGTGCTTGTTTAAACCTAATTAAATCAATGAATACATGAACTGTTGAACATACACAACTATAATCTAATTATGATTAAATAATATTTATATCCACTCCATTAAATCATTTAACTGTGGTAAGTTGCATTTGTTTGGTATAAACACACTATCCGAATAAGTAATTACTCTAGTTCTCTGTCATAGACTCATAGTGTAGTTGGAGGACAATTATACATTTAAAACGTTGCCATCTGAGAATGGATTGGGCATTTGGTCTAGTGGTATGATTCTCGCTTAGGGTGCGAGAGGTCCCGAGTTCAATTCTCGGAATGCCCCTTTAAAGTTTCTTGTATTTTACTTTTTTGGCTTATTGATGCTCAAACCATATCTGCAAAATATATTGATGTTCATGTTTTCCATGACTCCATGAGCAAGTTTCAAAAATTAATAATGCAAAAAAAGAGTATTTAGTTTGTAGAATAAAAATTAAATTAATGAGATTGATGTATTGCTTGCGATATTAATTTTCAGTTTTGTCAAGTCCAGTACTGGAGAAATCAACTCATTCCTTCCTCGAAGGATGAATAAAAGCCTCAAACACATTATTTTTAACGCCTCAAAGAATGTGTTCTTTACTTGCCTTGTGCAAAACAAATCATATATATTCACATAAAATTCACATCACTTGCTAGATTTCAAATGCATCTAGTTGTAAGAATAGTTCAATTGACCAATTTTTATTATTATTATTTTAGAGCAACCGTTAGTAAAAAGATAGTTTTGAGATACGAAAGTGTAACGAACATGAAAGGGGTGTGTGAAAATCGAATTGAAAAAAATGTTATTGGTTTATTCTTATTGGGTTATTGGATTAACGGATTTTTAATGGTTTTGTGAAAAAGAAATTATCAGGTTATCAGTTTGATATTGGTTTTTAATATTGGGTTATTAGGTAAAACGATGACAACAGTGATTTACTATTTTATCTATACATAAATTAATATTAAATATTAACTCAGTACCTTATTGGTTACTGTCTTTGCTCATTAGCGTTTAATTCACACTTTACACTGACTTTGAGTTCACAACTTCACGTTATACAAAATTTCAAAACCTAAAGTAAGAACCATAGTCTCTTAATTTCTCTTTATGTTGCACTTGTATAGTTCTTGAATTAATTCTTATTATTTTTATTTTATGAGAATTCTGTAAAGTTACATTATTGTCTTATCGTGTCAAATTATTTATTTTATAAACATTTTCTTATTGGGTAAACAAAAAATCGAACCGTTAAAGGCCAAAACCGATAAAAAATATCTTATTAGTTTGGTTAATAGTTTATCATATTTAAAACCAATAAACCAATAAACCTAACTGATACACACCTACGTGAAACTAACCCACTTTCTCTTTATGTTGCACTTGTATAGTTCTTGGTTTAATTCTTATGATTTTTATTTTATGAGAATTCTGTAAAGTTACATTATTGTCTTATCGTGTCAAATTATTGGAGAAGTCATATATTTATTTTATAAACATTTTCTTATTGGGTAAACAAAAAATCGAACCGTTAAAGACCAAAACCGATAAAAAATATCTTATTAGTTTGGTTAATAGTTTATCATATTTAAAACCAAAAACCAATAAACCTAACCGATACACACCTATGTGAAACTAACCCACTTTGAAACAAAAAAAATAAAAAAAATATAACTACGCTAGAAGGAGGGCTTGAACCTCCGACCTTGTGGTTAACAGCCACACGCTCTAACCAACTGAGCTATTCCAGCTTTTGATTTCTCATATATTTAGTTTAAATAAATAATCATATTATCAATCAAACCATTTCCTGCACGTGCATGTCACAAGTCTTGCCTTCCCTGCACAAGGAATTCTCAGCATTTGGCCGTTCACCTTCGTACCAAAATCCAAATCCATTACGGATTGTGGAAATCACAAATTCTTACAATTAGACGAATCCGAAATCTCAGTCTGCCTGAAAATTCAATCCTTCTTCCGCTCCGTTGAATCCAAAGAAGCATTGCAGTTGCACGAACTAGAAATTTCTTCATCAATGATGGAGGATAATTGCCCTAGAGTTTCATCTTCTGAAACCGTAGACTCCAATTCTTCATCAACGAAGCAAAGGTGCATAAAATTTTCAGTTTTTAATCTTAGTTTTATGTACGCAAACCACTTCAATTGAAGATCTAAATTCCCCTTAATATCATTGGCTTAGGTCAAGATTGAAAAACTTTATCACGTATGATTAAATTTTGTTCGTTATCTACTGAACAATATTTTGATTCATTGTCTCTATAGTTTGGGATTGAGCCTACTTGATTCATACATTGATTGGTCCCCTCAATTTTTTTGCTGAGAATCCCCTTCCTGAACCCTATTAGCTCCACTGGTATAATATGTTAGTAGAATACTACTTTGATTTCTTTCCAAAAAGTAGAAACGAACAGTCACGTAGTTTTAAGTAAGCTGCCATGATTAGATACTGGTTTGACCTAACTCAGTAATTAACTTTGGTCCAAACTTTTTGGCTGATGCTGGAGTTGGATTATTGTTTATTGAGTTCGAGGTTTCGCATGACTGTCTCCCACGATTTTAATCCTTTTGATGTATTATTGGTTCCGTGAGTTTGTCAGTGTCCATTTTGCTCTGATGCTAAATTGAAAAAGTTCGGCAACTGAATTAGTACTTTGTTGAGATGAAATTGTTACTCTGTGGGAAGAACCAGTATTGAGGTAATGGAAGTAGTAGTATCTTCACTGGGAAGGTTAGCTGTTTTTTAGGCATTTAGAGAATCTGGGTTAACATGATAAATATTAGCTGGATTGTTTGCATTATGCTGCAGAAGAGGAAAGAAAAATAAGAAACAACAACATACACAATTTGATTGATTGATTAATTAATATTAGAAAAATGATGAGAGACAGCTTTGTAGTCTAATAAGAAGAGTAAGCTCTTCTGGTGGTATAACTTTTCAACATCTTCCAGGAAACGGAGAAAGTGGGATCAGCCTGCGCAGACATTTGTTCCAGAAGGGGTACCGGTAGCTGGGATTTTTCCATTGGTAAATACTGGTTCTCTTGCTGGTATCACACTACCTGGCGTAATTCCAGTCTTGGGTGCTGCTTTTACGAATCCTCTTACCGCTATTGGTACTACTACAGTGCAGCAGCTTCCCGTAATTATTGCCCAAAAATCAGTTCAAGTAAGATCATCAGAGAAGATACTGCTTATTATTTTCTTGTTTGGAAGTATTCCCCTATTACATGAGGGTTGTCACCTAGCTCTAGTAGTTATTATCCAAATGCATGATTTACATTCTCCCAATATTTGCTTTTCTTCCTTTTCTTTGGGGGTGGAAGAAATTGTTTTTGTTGTCAGTAAGCGTTGCCCAATTATCTGCCTCCTTATATCATCATCAAAAAGAAAAAGTTCTCTGGTTCACTTCCTGCAGTTGTCTTACTGCAAATTAACAGTAAATGTGTGTTACCCATCCTAGGAAATTGTACTGAATCAGGCATGTTCTTTGTGCCATTTTTCCATTACCCTTCTACGAAATGCTGTTCAGAATCAGCTCTATTTTTTGTTTGGATCACTTCTGATTTTCCAATGAGCTATTGCAGCCGAAAATTCAGGATGAGTTGATAGCAAGAGAAATTGTCATTAATGATGCTGATCCGTCTGTTCGCTACAGGCTCACAAAGCGCCAAACACAGGAAGAGGTGAATATTGTTAATGGGTTTTGTAAGACTAAAGATGACTCGAGAAGCAAATGTGATTATCTTAAGGTTATGCTCATTATTTCTTGATCAATTATCACTGTTTCTGCAGATTCAGAAGAGCACGGGTGCTGTGGTTATAACTAGGTAGCACACCATGAAGTCTTATTATATTGCTTATTGTTTAGCCTTTATTTACAGTGTGATACTTATTTAACGTGGCTATTGCAGGGGTAAATACAAGCCTCCAAGCGCACCATCTGATGGTGAAAAACCCCTATACCTTCATATTTCTGCTGGGGCACATGTAAGCAATTTTAGTTACTTGCGTTTGGATGCACCATTTGGTTCAGGAAGATTGCTGATAAGTTTTGTCCATCACTAAATTGCATAGATGAATCATTTTTCTGTGCAGTTTTAATTAATCAATACATTTGCCTTAGTGTCAACTTGTTTCTCTGAGTTTGGTTTCTGTGTTTTTTCTAACCATTGAAGTGGTTACCACCAATATTCTTCTGCTCCTCTTCTCTAGTTAAGAGTTCATTTACTGCTAATTTTTTTTCCCGTTTTTATCCAATGTATACTACAGATGACTGGAGAATCTGGAAATATCTTTTCTCTTAAAAAGCAAAACCCAAATCATATTCCTATCTTCTGAACCTTTTCTACTTTTTTTAAAAAAAAATGTCTACACCTTTCATCTATCCAGCCAAAATTTAGTGTACATGTTTGACTTGGCTAAGTTAGCGAGAGTTGAAAGCATACAAGTATTAAGGTTAGAAATCCACTAATAACCTTTTGCTATCTTAGGAACAACAACAACAACATTACCCAGTGAAATCCCACAAAGTGGGGTCTGGGGATGCTATCTTAGGAACAAAATTAAAGAAAACAGTTGAGTGGAGAAATGTCTCATTAAGTTTCAGGCTATGTTGTATTTTATAGAACACTTTCCCATAGGGAAATTGTACTTATCTTGGGTCACACTATGAAGAAAAAATTGTTATTCATTAAAGTGGGACTTCTCTCTGTAACCTTTCAAGTTTTATTATTTTGACCTTTTACTTTGCGAGGTGAAGTGATTGCTATGGTGTATTTACATGTACTGTGGTTGATTCAGCTAGAAACAACACTTGAGAGGATCAGAGCAGTTGATCGTGCTGCTGCTGTAGTGGAGGAAATGCTTAAGCAAGGTCCTGTTAACAATGGATTAAAGGTAAGTAGTATCTACTGAGGTTTGACAGGACAGGAAGCCAGAAAATTACTGGAACCTCTGACTCTCTTATCATCAGGTTAATCATCTGCTGAGTACCTGTGTGTACCTAGGCTTTGAGGCTGATCCATCAGCAAATATTACTGTGCGCATTCGTGGACCAAATGTGAGCTCCCTTAGTCTAACTTTGCTCATTACCCCTGGTTTATTGAGTTATTGTGGTATGTTGCCTATCAAGGGTTAATTTCCTGATAAAATTTTCAATTTATGAATTCTCGCATATTTAACGACATAAAAATAAGATCCTTTTTTTTTGTGATTTACTATCCATTTGCCTTATCAATTTCTTTTCCCTGTTTGTTGTGATTTGCTGGCAAATTTAGATACCAGGGAAGTTCATTCAGCTGTTACTTCTCTGTTATTGATCAGATATTGGCATCATTTATTCTCTTTATTGATCAGATTCTGGTCTGAGTAATTATATGATTGTTTATTCCAGTAGTTTGGGTGTAGTCCATTCTCCACCCTGCCTGGCTAATTATCTTATTAATCTCTTTTGGCATTATGATGCTTGATGTGCTCCTTTAAACTTTATTCTTATTGATAGAAAGCCAAGAGATTCTAATGTTCTGAGCTCTCTCTGACATCTCCGTCCATTTGGAGAGATTTTCTTCTGTGCTGGTGGTTGGCTTTTTGTAAGTGCAGGATCAGTATATAAATCACATTATGAATGAAACTGGAGCAACTGTCTTGCTAAGAGGACGTGGTTCGGGATATTCAGATGAAGGACAGGGAGAAGGTGCCTATGTGTTGATTAAGATGCAATTATTTTCCCATGCTCCATAGCATGATAAGACTGGTTATCAATAGTGTGCCACTGGCTAGATTTCTCAGCTATGAAAAAAGATTAGTTATTCCTCATAAATGTACTCTTTTAATGTGCAGATGTTCACCAACCTCTGCATTTACTCATAGCAAGCAATAACAGTGCAAGTCTTGAGCGTGCGAAGCTTTTGGCAGAAAATCTTTTGGATACTATTTGTGCAGAGTGTGGTGCTTCTAGGTATGCATGTTGCTCTGAGTATATGAAATGTGATTGCAACCTGTTAACTTTCGTTCAGAAGAGGTTTATGTGGGCTATTATTTTGTTATGGTTCTTTTTCTTTTGTTGGGCTGAGTCCTGAATCCTCATATGTGTGACTGTCGATCTGCAGAGTCTCGTCTTGTAAGGTTTATGGAGCTGTTCCGCCTCCACTGCAACCGTTAGCCAGCATTCAGGTTTCTGGAAGTGAATCAGAAGTCAATAACATACCCACAGCCAATGTAGCTGCACAGATTTTGAGCTCCTCAACAGCAGCAGCAGTTCCCGTGACTACAGCTGCAGGTGTGACTGGTGTTGTTTCTCAGGGTATAGTACCTCAATCTCTAGGCTCACTGAATCCTGTGCCATCTCAACCTCCCACCAGTTGCTATCCTCATCAATTAGTTACAAGTAGAACAAGCTATATTGGTTATGATGGTATATATCCCCAAGCCACTGCTTTGCAGCAAGTTGCTTTGGCTCTTAGGCAATCTACTTCTCCAGTCACTACCACAGTTCCTCCAGCAACAACGGGACCAAGCATCACTTCACAGAAAAGTACAGGTTCTGAGAAGGACAAGCGCCCTGCACAGAAGCGTAAATTTCAAGAATTGCCGGCTGGTGGAAGAGGCCAAGCAACTGTAAACCAGGTATGTGCTTAGTCTCCTTGACCTATACGAAGGTATCTCCAGGCAATTGCCCTTAACTGGCTTTTGATGAGAAAATTATAATGGTCATCTTCGAGAGAAGTACATAAAGCTTCATGATTGACTAGAGATGGGGAATGAATATTGAAAGCATTTCATGATATAATTTCTGGCATATGAACCTAAACTTGAGTATCCAGAAGTTCCTCTATTATCGCTATCTGCTTGTTGAAGTATCCAATGGGGCACTGGCTGTGCAAAAAGTTTTGCTCCAAGCCTCCAAAATAAGCCCATCTCTTGTTAGAGAACTAAAATGGTAGATGATATCATGTAAAAAAAAGAAATAAGAAAAAAAGGGGGAACTGTAGAGATATATTATTACTGCCATTTGTACTGTTCCAACTCAATTTAGTGGAAGATCGAGGGGTACATGTATCACTAATCTGAATGGATCAAAAGCATATCTAAGTACATCTGTTTAGCCATTCATTGACCACCCACTATGTGGTATCTATCAGATCGACTGCTAGAGTGACAATATAACCGAAGAAAAATGTTGGTTAATGTGAGACAAGTTTCCCCTAGTAGTTGTGACTAGAGGTCACTGAAGTTGTATTGTTTCCCATTCCTCATTTGGAGGGCCTCCACCAAAATACGAAGTTCCTGTGATTTCTCCAAATTTATGCTCTGAAACAAAGCCTTCATAAACTGTGGTGCTATGTGGCATATCTATAGCCTGTGCATCTGCCTCGTTATATCTGAAGTTGGGTCCCTTAATTGCCTTTAATTGATTCTCACTGCTTGAGTGATCTTCTGCACAGGAATATGCTGTGTATATGAATTATGATAGATTCTTCACTTCACCTTCCACTATATAAATGGTATTAATAGAAGGATGAAGTACAGCTTGTGTAGCATGATGACTGGCAAAATTGGGATTTATCAGATTCTCCTATTTTTGGGTCTCTTTTGAACTTAGTTTACCGTTCATCCTACATCTTAGTTTCTATTAAAAAAAGACTTCGTTGTTTCTCATTTTAAATTTTTATCACATTGCTGTTGTAAATGGAGTGTTTGAAATTTCTCAAATTTCCTTCCCTTAAGTTATTTTTCAGTTAAAAACATATTTTTATTTCTGGTCTAACCTTTTCTACTTGATATTCCAGGTAATTTCTCTGACCTTGTATGAAGCTAACAGGCTGTGGAACTCTGTTGGACCTTTGTATGTTTCACAGGATTCTGGATACGGAGGAGGCATGGGGTTGCTACGTGCTATTTCAGTTTGATGGTGCCGATGCAAAGATACCATGCCCCTTCTGGTTTTGGCATTCTGTCAAATGTTAATATGCTAATATGAAATGCACATTATTAATCAACTTTGCTTCAAGTACTAAAAGGGTAATGAGATCTAGCTCACAATGCATTCTGCCTGTGAGGCAATCAAACTGTTTCAACTTTACTCAAGAAGAGAAAATGTTTTCTATTGGTATCTGCAATATATGCATTTTCTAAACATGATGATCTAAGCTCCTTGTAGCAAGTGATAGAAAAAAAGTCAAGCTGCATAGCTTATACTATGAGTCCAATTTATTCATGTCAACCAATAATTCTTAGGATCATGCATTTATTTTAAACTTCCCTTGCCTGCTACTATACAAGTAAAAGAATGTTAAAAGTATGCTCTCGAAAAACTTAAAAATTTTACCTCCTTTTTTCCTGGAATTTCTAAGTTTTCTGGATGGACTCTCCCTCCCCCTTTTGGTTGCCAGAATCCACTGCAGGGTACGGAGCTTCTAATGCTTCAGGAACGAATGTCAGACAAAGGTGATAGAGACAAAATTGGTACTCCGGCTCCCAGAAAGTTGGTTCAGCCCTTACCCAGTTCAATGCTGCCGCTGCCACCTCCTAGAATGATGCCTCCACCGCCACCGCCACCAAAGTTTCAATCATCCTCACAGAAAGTGCATGACAACAATGTGGTTAATAAAGCACCATGTAAAATTGTTCCAGGTATTTGCCATCACTCAAGCTTTTTCAGTCTCAAGATTTCAATAAACTCTTGCTTGGTTTGTCTATTAGTGATGACCTACCTATCTTCATTACCCCTTTTTTTCTTGCATTTCTTGTTACTAAGTGGAAGTGTGAAAATCCATTTAGTCCAATTAACATAGTAGAACTTCTTTTACTTTTCATTTTTATCTTCCACTTCTTATTTTTGTGTTATATCAGTATGAGATGAGCTTAAATGGGTGGAAGTTCACTGAAGATCTATATAAGAGACCCCAAGTAGCTTAGGATTGAGGCCTAGTAGTAGTTGTTATCAGACATAACTTGTCTATTCCATTTTTACAGTTGAGAAATATGAGTGTGTGTGTGTATTTAATTGTTTGATTTGATTTGTGCATCTCAGATACATTAGTCCAGCTAATGGAATATGGGGATGACGACGACGATGATAATGATGAAGCAATTGACGGACCTTTGAAAAGTAGCTCGAGTGCGGTAGCAACTCCAAAGCCATTCTGGGCTGTTTAATAATGACCACTGCACATCTCTGAAGATTTTGGCAACAGCTGAATGTGCATTAGAAGTTGAATGGTTGATTTCAATTGACCTGGAATTGGCTGTGAACTATATAATATGCACCCTTCCCCACCCCAGCAAAAAGATGAGGGGAGCACCAAATGGAGGAAAAGAGGAAAGGAGAGTTCTGTAGTATTGTGCCAAGTTGATAATACCCGAGTGTAGGTGATGCCCTATGTAAAATGACTTGTAGAGATTCCGCAACCTTGTATTTCCATTATTCTTTCCTCTAGAAAGTTGAAACCAGAAGTTGTTTGCTGCTGGCTTGTAGTTTCACTCTGAAATCTTTATAAAACAAAGAAATGCCAGCAGTTTAACCTACTATTTTGTTTCTGAATCAATATGCAGTTATTTGAAACTCAGGCAATTAGCAAGCCATTGAGTGTTTATTGATTTTGTCGAATGTAATGTAAGGAAGCACTTCTACTTGCTAATTATGGGTTCTAGTCAGTTTAACGCACATTTTTCTTGTTTCTAACTGCCTATTAAGTAAATGTGCAAATGCCATAATCTACATTTTAGCCACAAGGTCAAGAAAGTTATCACTAATGCCTTAAAAGAACGAACGAGTAGAAAAAGATTCAGTACTATACATTGCACAAAATCAGTACTTGGAGAGGATCCATGACATAAACACACTTTCAAAAGAAAGCAGAAATTATGAAATGAGTACAGTATAATCCTACAGATTTATTAAGCTAGATGAAGCATGCAACCAGTAGCAATCCTGCTTGAATCCGAATATACTTTCTTTGCCTTTTAACACATGTTGTGAACATGTACTCATCAAAGCCTAAGTAGTTCTTGAATAGCATATTATCAACTCCTTGAGTTGGCATAGTCATTTGGCTCATCATTGTCATCTGTGTGGCTTCCTTCTGCACCTGGTGTGAAATCATTGTTTACAGATTGGTCTGCACTAAGCTGTTCTTCACTACCATTGTGCGAGATCCCAGGGCTCCCACCGAATTCAGAGTTGTTGAAGTAATCATTACTACCGGAAACATCAGCATTGTAATTTCCACTACTCCCACCAGCAGATCCTGCCCCAAAACTATCCCCACCATAGTTGCCACCACCGGAAACACCAGCGTTGTAATTTCCACTACTCCCACCAGTAGATCCAGCCCCAAAACTATCCCCACCATAGTTGCTACCACCTGCAGGGTAACTGTTGTTGCTACCGTAGTTACCACCACCTCCATAATTGCCAGATGAGTAGCCTCCAGCACCTCCAGCTCCCCCACCATAGTTAAATCCACCTCCACCACCAGAACCACGCCCAAATCCTCCAGGACGCTTCTCTGTGGCATAATTCACCCTTATCCGTCTCCCGTGGAGGTCCTGCAAAATTACGCAACAAATTTTAGCCAGGACTAGTCCCAAAAAACTTTTCAAGTTTTCATTCTCAAATGACGGAAGAAAGTAACAAAATCTAATTTGCCCATGATATAAAAGAAAAGGAAAACAAGATGAAGTCCTGATGGAATTGACCCAATAGAACCTTATCAGTTAGCACTAGATGGAAACACCACCTTGTCACCAAGGATAGCTAATCAATTTCTTGCAGTAATTGACAGTGTAATATAGTGAATGAAATGGAAGGGACAATAACATGAAATTATCACCTGATACTGGTTCTAAAAAGTTGTTCAAATATTTCATCTCATTTAATGGCAAGTGATAAAAGAAATTTGGTCTTAGTATTTAAGAAAGGCACAAAAACATGAAGTCACAAAATTTTCATGTAATAGAACCTATTAAATGGGACTGGATGGAAACCACCATTGACAGAGTGGAATAACACGGATACATCTTTCAGAAAATAACAGAACTTGTCTTACTACACAAAGTGATACAAAAACTTGAAGGCTGCAGTTGTCACTCTTCGAGAAGAACTGACACCAGTGCTCCACAAAGAAACCTGAGCATCATTACCTGGCCATCCAAGGCACTCAGGGCACTTGATGCTTCTTCAGCAGATGTATAAGTGACAAAAGCAAACCCTCTGGATCTCCCAGTGTCACGATCAAAAATAACTCTAGCTGCACGAATTACACATTATTGTTTAGTTAATTTCTTTTTTTGTTTAGGGCACATCAATTTTATAGGCTCCATGAACCACATAAATGGAGTAAGCTGCAAAATTTTATTTTATCAGAGCTCAAATGTTAAGTCAAGTACCTTCAATCACTTGACCATGTTGGGAGAATGCCTCTCGCAGAGAGGTTTCATCAGTGCCATATGAGAGACCTGCAGCGGATAGTTGGCCATTATAGAGAAACAAAAAGAAGAAAAAAGAACGCAAGAACCCCGTACAGCTGGGAACAAAATCCTTTACCTCCAACAAAAAGCTTTGAAGAAGACATACTTCTTATAGCCTGGTAAAGCGAGGTCCTAGAGGCACACAATTCCAAGTTCGTGTGTCGGCTTACACTATGTTTAAGCATATTTCCAATTCTATTGAACAAAGCCATCTTTAAACCTATGAAAAGAACAGAATGACAGGAGTCCATATAAAAAATAACATGAGAATAAATGTTAAAGATGTTAGATTCAGAAGAAATCTTCAATTGTAGCATAGTTCCACCATAATGCTGAAAGGCACTAGATGTCGTGAAACAGCGTAAAACAAAAACAAAAGATGGCTCCTTTTCTTCAAGCTCATATTTCGTCCCTATTTATACAACAGTGACATTCCAAAATATGTGAACCATCCCATCAAGAAAATTACTCGATACAACTTTCACCATTTCATGACTTCAAAGAATTCAAATTCATTTTCATATCAAACACATTCAAACTAACTTCCCATTTCTTTAATAGTTCCTTCCACTTAAAAGAATCTACTAATAACTCAGCCCAATAAACATGTTCAGTCAAACATAGCCATACAAAATAGCACAAAGCAAACACATATCTACTCTTCCATATTTGTCATGCAATCTCTGTTGCTTAGATTCTCCAAAAAAGTGTATATTTTAAGGATCCGACACGGGTGCGGCATCAAAACTGAAGAGTCCGCACAACTTAGCATACAACTATAGAGCACAAGACACAGACATTACCCATCCTGCAGTTCCCTCCGGCGGAAATTACCAAAATAAACAGACCACGAACTAATCGCTCTATCGGAAAAAGAAAAAAACTAATCGCGCTATTAATCAAAACCCATCAACAAAAAATAGTAAAGACCGTATTTTTATTAGCAATCAGCATCCAATATGCTCACTACTGATCTCCAAAACAAAAAGATTCAATAAAGAGACCGTTTCCGAAAGACCATCAGCTCAAATGGATACAAAAAACAAGAAAACTGGAGCAGTAAAACCCCACGATCATCAAAAAAACAACCCATAACTATAACTTACTGTAGTAATAATGGTATTAAAGAAACAGAACGAAAATGATCAAAACCCTAACCTTATAAAATGTAATCAATGAACCAAGTTGAAATAATAACAATCTATATTATAAAATAAAACCCCTTTTTAAGATTAAGCTAATCGGAAATGGATATAGTAAGAATTTCTGAAAAAATGTACCTCGCTTGAGTTTGAAGATTTTTTTTTTTCCCCTTAAACCTGGTGAGCTCAGTCAGTACTCAGCAGTAGGGTTTTAGAATTTTGTGAGTATAAAATATAAATATAGTAAAATATAGTGGCCTTACGATTAAAACTTGGTATGATCTGAGCCGTTGGATGAAAGGGGAGTGTCAACTCTTTGTCTAGAAACATCTAGCTATGTTCTATTCATTGGTGTCAATTACGTGGCATTATTTATAGCTTTAGATTGTTTTTTTTTTTAAAAAAAAGAAGTGTTTAAAAATGTTTTTTTAGCCATATCTATATTTAAAAATTGTTTTGATTTAGAACATATTTAAAATAAATCAGTTTGAATTGGTATAGATACAAATTTTTGGAATTTGTCATCTTAATACTATAATATTCGTATGATAAAAACTTTTAAAATGCACGGCCTTAAAATTGATATAATAATGTGTGATTAATATAATAGAAAATGTATATTTAGAAGTATGTTATTCTTTTGAGGTAAGTGTAAAAAACACACATAAACTTTTTTTTTTTGAGTTTCATACCTAAACTATCACTTATTAGTTAGAGAAAATACATAAAAAAAAAAAATTGAACTTGGTCGGATAACTTACTTTAACACTTAAATTACACGGACGTTTAAATACTCCCTTAACATCTTTGAAGTGAATTAAATGCAACCCTAAGGGATGACGTGGCAAAGAGAGTGAGTTCACTCACCTAATAGCGTCTGAATGAATTAATTTTTTTAATAAAATCATACACATATCATTTTTTTATAGGTCAATATATAATTAATATTTAAAATATTATTTTCTTAATATATTAACTTTTATTAAACTATATGAATTTTCTTATTAGCCCACAAAACTTTTAATTTTTTTCTATTTTTATTTTATTGTCTTCCCCAATAAGCTTCTTCTCCATTGAAGCATCCTTTTTTCCTCCATCTTCATCTTCAACTCTATCAACTACTTCAATTTCACCATCTCTTTAGTAATTCACAAAATTCAACACCAACATCTTATTATTGACGTCAATTTCACACATATAAATTTTATCGATTTTCATCGAAACTAAAAAAAATTGTTGGTTAACCGAATAAGACGAAGAAATGAAGAGAAATAGGAGGTGTGGTGGAGCTCGTTGAAAAATATGAAGAAGAAGAAAAATGAACAGTTAAGAGCTAGAAATGGTGAAGAAAAAGGAAGAAGAAAGAAGTGAAGGGGGTGGGTTGGGGCTGGGTATGCGGGGAAATAAAAAGAGGGTGGGTGGGGGCTGGGTATGGGGGAAATAAAAATAGATCCACATTTTAAATTTTAATTTTAAAAAATGCATTTATAATTAATTACTTAGTGTAAATTAATTTTAAGAAGTGTTAAAGAAAATTTTGTGAAAATAATTAATAAAAAAAAATTAATGACGTGGTGCTGACATGGCTACGTTGTGGCACTTACATGGCTATGATGTGGTAAGTGAGATTGGTATAATAATCTCAGGGTGATTTTTAATTCACTTCAAAGATGTTAAAGGGAATATTTAAACGTCCGTGTAGTTTAAGTGCTAAAGTAAGTTATCCGATCAAGTTCAGGGAAATTTTTATATATTTTCTCTATTAGTTATTAGTTTGAGAAACATGGTGTGTGTAATACACTCTCTCTTCTTCTTTTTTTGGGAAAAACTTTGACACATGACATTTCACATGGATAAAATATTGAGTAAAATATTTCACTTTGACAAAAATTAAATAATAAACTATTAATATTAGTTAAAAATTAAAGTATTATCATCCGAAAAAAATATTTTTTTTTATCCCACTCCACCACCTCCTCCCCGTACCCCCACCCCCGGACAATCCTCCATCTTTTTATTTTTAAAATTTTCTTTTATAATTTTTTTTTAAAAAAATTCACCCCCCCCTCCAAACCACCCACTCATTTCCCAAAATAAATTGATATTATTTTATTAAAAAAATTAAAAATTCTACCCATCCTGTTTAACGCCCGGCTCCTAATTTTATTTTATTTTACGTTTTTCTTGTTTTTATGTTGGATATGTACATTCTTTTTAGAATTTTTTTTCTATTTGTGTATCGAATATAACATAAATAAAAAAATTATTTTAAATAAAGTCTTGCGGCGGTAAGTAAAAATTAATTTCCTAAAAAGATAAGTATATATATAACACAAAACGAGAAAAAAAAATTGAAAGCGAGGGTTAGGTGGAGTGGGGTAGAATCTTTTTTTAAAAAATAAAATAATATCTAAATTATTATTTTGGGGGGGGGGGGGGGGGGNGAAGTGAAAAAAAATTAAATACTTTTATAAAAGAAATTTAAACAAAAAAAAAATCTAAGAAATGTGAGGAGGGGGGTACGGTGAGAGGAAGTGGTGGAGTGGGGTAAGAAAAATATTTTACATTTTATTATTTTAAAAAATAAATATATATTTTTATTGAATAATAATCCTTTAATCGTTAATTTTAGTTAATACTAATAATTTATTTAACTTTTGTCAAGGTGTAATGTTTTGTCCATGTGGAGTGTGATGTAATTTTTTTTAAATAAAAGAGAGAGTGTAGTACACACATCATGAAAATAGTGTAATAAAAGAGAGAAGTGTGTTTCTCAATCTAATAAGTGATAGTTTAAGTATGAAACTCACACTCTCAATAGTTTAGGTATGAACTCAAAAAAAGAGGACAGTTTAAATGTGTTTTTGACATTTATCTCTATTCTTTTTAATAGAGTAAAAAAGAACTTGTCATGTAAATTACAACAAATGAGATACAATTTTTAAAATTTATGATTTAAAACAAAACTTAAATATATGTGTAATTATAAATGATTTCATCTACGGTAAAAACTTTTAAATTTCTAAATAGGTGATATAGTTTTTGAAATAGGTTTTTTTAAAAAGATATGCCACATAAATTGAAATACAAAGATTACCTTTCAATGTCAAGTTAATAAAAATTAAACTATATGCATTTGTTAGATTTATTTGTTTTACTGAATGCCAAATAGTTATGCATCGAATCAAAATTACCATAAAAATAAAATAAAATTTGACAAGATAAAATAATATCATAAAGACAAGGTAAATCTCAGTATAGAGTCTAAGCAAATTTCACGTGGTGGGACAAACCTCAGTGAGAACACCGAGTCCATAAGATGGGGTGTATGTGATACTTTAGCTTATGATAAGAGTTACATCATAATGACACATTTTAAAGTTATGCGAATTTAGCCGTAGAGCGACAATATCATTGATGAGCTGAGCTGAAAAAAACAGTATCAGAACTAATTTTGTGTCAACCTTGTCGATAGTGAGTCAGAGTTCAACTGGATTTCTGCAGATCTTGGAAAAGAAAGGTAAACTTCAATGCTAAGTTTAGACAAATCTCATGCGGTGGGGCAAATCTCAACAAAGACGATAAAACCAAAAAAGCTCTTTCAAAATATTATTTTCCCCTCTGTTACCTTTTACTTGTTTAATTTGTATTTTCCGCACCCTTAAAAGAATAATAACTAAATACTTATTTTACTAAGTTTTCTTACTAACTATGATTTGAAAATCCAAATTTAGCTATTAATAATCGAGTCTAGCAGTAAGTTTGGGAAATGGTTATCAAATGCTAAGGGTAGAATTTTTTAAAAAATAATCCCCTTTTTGTTTTTAATTTACTAAAAACACAAGTAAAAAAATATTATTTTTAATACACTGAGTAAATAAATGTAAACTCAGAAAGTAATAGAACTAACAAGAGAATTAGTTAATATCTCCCCCATATATATAGCAACAATTAGTTATATTAAGCTTCCATTCCAATGACTAATAAACAAGTACTAAATCAGTCTTATCATATTTGGTAGCATTTTAGTTGCTATGTAGCATTCAGCACATTAAGTTCGATATTTTGTTACCATTTTACAATCCTACATAATACTATATGAATAACTAAATCTTGCATAATATAACTAATCTCTGCATTGACAATATCTATATGTTTGAGTTTATTGACTAGTCATTTGTTCCTTCAGAAACATCTGATAAAATTGAAACGTTACAAAGAAGATTAGTATGACCCTCGCACAAAAGGATCACACACAAATCGAGAAATGGTCCCTAGTCATGGCATGTCTTGTTGCAAACGAACTTGGTACCATTGAAGGGAACCAACATCTCCATCAATTTCAAGTTCACAAACAGATTTTACTAAGTATTCAACTGCATCATCAGTATCTTCAAATCTTGCAAGATCTGGTGGCAGTGTTTTGCCTGGCCAATTTTCTAACCAACTCTTTAACTTGTCTCTTAATTCTTCCTCAGTAACAAATTCCTCTGACTTTCCAGGTTCCATTAGTACATAAGTGTCTGTCTCTATGTTTGATCTTCTCCTTCTTGTAGCCAATGTCTGATTATTTTATTTTGCACAGAAAAAAGAATTGAGACAATTAAGAAAGTGAAGTGTTGCTTAACCTATATATAATAGATAGATGAATAGAAGTCCAAGTTTTAAATAATTTTCACACTATCAGGTCGGTCACATTAAGAGCGTGTTAGGGAAGTTGATGGAATCTAATGGAATTTGGTGGTTTAATTGAATATAAAGATATTTTGTGGTTTGAAGCAATGTAATGTATTTTCTTGTTTATTGACATTATGTTTGTTACATCTTTACGTAGAATTTCTAATTTAAATTGTACAAAATGACATGTAAAGTTATTTAAAAATTACTCAGAATGTGATCTATGTGATTTATGCCTTACATTGGTAAGAAAATTCACTATAATATAATCAAGTTGCTTCATAAATACAACTTCACAAGCTGTTGCGTAGTTGCATTTAGGAATTAAATTGGACTAATAATATGTGTGTAGGTTCAAATATGTTCTTATTAGTCTTCTGGCTATGCTCGGTTAAGTTTCGTGTGAAATAAAGATATTTTGATCCAATTAAATGACGATAAAAATATGATTGAACCAAACTATTAAGGAAAGACAAATATTGTGAATTTCGCGTACTTTAGACAAAGATACCTTTATTCCATTGAGGTGGATGCGTCTACAAGTCACACTGTGGGAAAATGAGGAATTAAAAGGCTGAAAAATATGTTGCTGCCAATTACATGTATGTAAAATTTGGAGCGGATATTGAACTCTCCATGTTTCTGTCCCTGCCATATGAAATATAAGTAACAATTACTAAAACATTTTGTCTACTTTACTTTACTACAAGGTCCTTTTTCATTTTTTGGGATGTTCACAAAGTGAGAATTATCACAAGATCGTATAATGAGATAATAATTCATTTTAAAATTCAAGAATATATAGGAATGCGTCTTAACAATCAAGAAAACGAACTTTAGATCCATCTCAACTCAAAAAGCTAAGCATAGATAGTGAAGATTGCTACGCGTAGCAAGAGATCACAATTAGTGGCATACACAGAATTTTTTCATAAATGGTGTCAAGATTTGAAGAAGTGAAAAATTGAATAAATCATTATAATAAGGGTCATTTTTCATATTATAACCTATCTTTTCATTTTACTTGTGATATATGAATACATATCTAGTAAAAAAAATCGATGAGTCAATATCTCTGACATTGCTTAGGGCAAGGTATATCCGTCTCTGGGTCTGGAGACAACAACCCATTTCCAAAATCAATAGAGGTTCTATCTTGTTGCATAAAAACAGGAAGAAGTGCAAGGATTTCAGTGGGAACTTACCTATACAATTGTACGTTTTATTGCACCACAAATGTGCCTCCATGAGTTGCTATTTTTGAACAATAATGACTAGTTAACAACATATCAGAATGGTTGCATTTCTTCAATTTTTTTTTATGAGATGGTTGTAGATAAGATGATGGTTTTCAGCCTCATCTCTCTCTCTCTCTATATATATATATATCCATACTGTTCCTGTGTTTTCCAAATCAGTTAAGTTGTGCAGGCTTGGGAAATTCTGGGCCGAGTATTTAATCCACTTGAGACAAAGCCACAAACATTTACATTTGAAGCTACAACTGGGATATTTAATAAAATGGGGATTAAATTCACAAATAGCCACTTTTCAACTCATGTAATTGAGAGAATAGTTATAGTTATAGCCACAAACTATAACTATTGTATTTGAATAGTTATAGTTTTCTTGAAAAAGTACACAATAGCTAAAATTTTGTGACTACTGACTAGAAGAAAAAAAGAGCATTTAAAGTTGAACGACACTTTCAAATCACTATTTCAATAGCATTGACAAGGGGTGTCAAATGAGCAGGTAGGGATGAATCAGACTGGTCATATTTTTATGGGCTAATTTTTCCATGGAGATAGATTGTAAGAAAAATGGTCTGGTTGCCCTGTCTTCTATGACAGTAATTACTTTGGGTAAATACCGGGCTTTTCAGCTGAAACACATTCAAACTCTTGATTGCATAGGCACGACCCAATTTGCATGTATGAAGACAATATGCATATATGCTTGAGTGTGTAATGTGAATAAAAGAATAACAGTTTGTTGAACGTCAATAGCCCTAAAATATTACAACATATGACCTTACAAGAATTAATAGCACTAACACTTTGCAAAGAAATGCAACTCCTGGCAAAATGGTGGGATGGTGTATACAAGACCTGCTCTCTTCAATCTGTTTGATCTATAATCTGACAACTGAAACTGCACCAAAAAATGTGATTTGAAGAAACTTATAATGCTCACGACGAGAGGTTGCTTCGCCCAAGATGAGAGATCCTAGTTGATGGTGTTAAAGGTGCTTCCTCATCCACCATTGGATCTGAAGAGCCATTCTTTGTACTGTTTTCCCCAAGATCAGCATTGTCATCTGGCAAGTACAGATGAGATGACTTCTTCTCCATCTTAAGCTCCTGTAGAGGTTAAGTACAGGTAAGACATACTTATAATAGTACAACAATCTTCCCAAGGAAAATCATATGAAAGTTGAACTCTCACGATTAACAAAGACAACAGTGTTGTCACAGGAGAAAAGCTTTAAGAAGCACTCTAGGTCTATTGGGACTTTAAGCACAATCAAGCGTGGGCTTTAGTAAGAAAACGTGCAATTAAGGGGAGAACAAAAAGAAGTATATATGTAGTTCAAGAAAAAGGTAACAAATGCATTTATAATGCTCTCCTTAACTAATACACTCAGTTACCAATTTTATTTGTTGTTCAGTATCGCTCGATTCGAGATAGAACTCATGGGCACGACTTAGTGCATGGCCCACACTGAAGCACAGCTTAAGCGACACAATGTCTTATCCGAGCTTTTTGAACTTCAGGGCTTAAGCCATCTTTAAATGATCCTTTAACAACACTGAAAGACAGTCAATTAAGTAGTCAGGTGATCTCCTTTTCTAATAACGTTGGTGTCCAGGCCAACACCCAAAATGTACAGTCAAATATTAAATAGTGTACCTCGACTGTTTCACCAGGAACTATGCACATACTACCTCCCACTACTACGTATGCTGGAACTCTGTGTACCAACACTGAGGCAGGTCGGAATGAAATCACCTAGTGTTTTTCTTCGCTGAAACTTGAACTCATATCTCACATGGTTTTCACCAACTTCATTGACTGCTATGCTACACCCTAGGATGCATGTGACTTAATCAGATACATTTCTTTTCAGCTTCTTTCATTTCAAATATGACGAGCACGGCAAACAATTGGGTTAGAAAATCCACCCTTGACCCACACAAAACATGAATTGATATGGCCTAAAAACAATAGAGGAAGCCAATAATAATCTTGACCTCAATCAGGAGGGGGGAAAAAGTGGGAGATGCAAAAGATATATAGTAAGCTTATCCTTTGCTGCAATTAGTGACTATCAGCATCTGTTACATATGAAATATTTATAATGCAGCTTTTCTCTTGTAAACACAATAGGATGTTAACTGTTTTAAATTTTAATTTTGCTGCTTGAAACAAGAAACACCAACTCCCTAAGAAACAAAAGAAGCATTCAGATATGCTTATGTTCCTATTGGAAAATCAGAAAACAAACCAGGAATGGAAAAAAATGAAATACAAAAACTGAAAAACGAAGCCATAGTCTGAAAGTCAGAACAAAATCTGACCTTAGCTGTTCGATCTAACATAGTATCTACAGGAAGCTGGGATGCTCGTACGTCCTTGATCTTCAAGTAGTTATACATCACGACACCACATAATGCTATACAAAACAAAATTTCATCAATATGGTGCATGTTAGCATAGAGTTCCCATAAATAAGGAAAAATATGCTTACCTATGGCATAGCCTGTAATGTTAAGAGTGGTAATTGTTGACTCCGGAAAAATTAAGGTCGAAAGGGCAATTAATATCCAATCTTTCAAGACACCAGCCACTCGAATGGTTACAGCACCAGTTCTACCAATCACTAAGAAAATTGAGAAATTCAAAGCAAGGGCACAAAGTGCATTTGAAAAGAAAATCCAAAAATTGAATTGGATCTGCGTGACTTCCATTTCAGGCTTCTCCAGAAGATACCATGGAATAAAAAGAAAGACGAAGCTGCATAATAAACATAAAATGATGAGTACCTCAATAATCAGCACAATATTCACTTGCATGAGACTCTAGACAACTGAAGACAGACATTTTAAAATACAGGGAATTACTCACTCATTGCGAAAACATAAAATGTTTGCCTTTGAAACCTGTAGTTTATAGAAACTACCTCACTTTGGAGGAAAATGTAAGCAAATATATAAAACAACCATTGCATATCACAGCATACAGATAAACCTTCTATCTCTATGAATAGAGGAAACCATTCATATAACAGTTACCAAAACTGCAACAATCAAACTAGCAAGTAGCTATCCACCTTGTCAACATCAACACTTTTTTGACTTCATACATGCCAAGATATACCTGTTATGCATGGCATGCAGGAAAGATTTATACACAGGAGAACATATTAACAGAAATTTAATGATAATATCTCTTGTTTCTTAAAAGTATATTATCATTTAAGTGGAGAAGGGTAGAGGGGCGGGCCCATTATCCACCGAGTTTAGAAGGCTGTGATTGGTCCAAAGGGTAGGTCACAAACGGATTTCTCGGTTATCAAAAAAAAATAAAAATGTATATTATCCAAGTTATGGTATAAGACATATAACCCTATTGTTGCAAGCCTATCCATCACGAAGCATGGAGTTCTAAAGTGAATAAAGCAATGTACAACCATATCCTTTTAGAAATAAAGCAAGAAAATATTAGATTGCCTTATTTTATATGTTCCTATGTAGATAATAGGAAAAAAATGCGGTAAAAAGTTATGAGGCAGAGTGCCATAGTCACCCAGAAGCAGCACACACATGCTGTTGGAACCAGACGATCTATTAAAGTTTTAACATTGTTGTTGTTTATAAACACATATAATATATCTACTTTGGCAAGATAGCAGAAAATGACAGTTAATAATAAAATCCATCATTTTTCTATACCAAGTTTACTACCAACCATGACACAAGACCTTTCAACTTTGTTTACAATTGTTTATGCAGATTGTAACAATTGAATGATCCGGTCTAATGTCAAGGTTCAACGTCTGTTATATCTGATTCTACTGCACAACTAAAATAAATAAGTCTATAAAATTATCCTTCCTCTAACAGCTTAAGCTTTTAGATAATGTGATTCACATTTCAACAGACTTTAGGGCAGTAGGATGATATGAATGTATCAGCAGTTACTGTAGTCGGGAGCAATCAAGAAGTTACTCCAACCCATTAAAAGATACCAATCTAAGGAAGGTCCTATTCCCTGCTATCTTTTTCCCTCTGATTCCAGAGTGTGTGGTGAACACAGGGGAGGCTTGGAATCATTTACAGCCAAGTTCTCACTCATCATATAGACTGGAACAAAGCATGGGCTTGACCAAATGTAAACAGATAAGTCAACCTTAGAAGATTGAAGAATACCTGCATGGAGCTATGTAATATAAACTGGTGATAGGATTGAGTGTTAATCCTTTCTTCTGGAGAAGAACTTGAGTTAACACCAGCCTAAGAGCCTCAGCAAATATCCCAGTCACCTGGTAAACTGTACCCACTACATTGAAGTGAATTTCCCCATAGGAGGATATTACAACACCAACACTGACCAAAAACATGTTCAAGAATACATCGCATCTTAGTTTGTCAGTTCCACAAATAACAGCCATGAAAAAGGTGGCCACCGGCACTGTCATTTCAATACAGAGAAAGCTACAGCCATTCAGTAGATTCCCAGGCACAGGAATTTGTAACTAGAAAAGAATACAGTATATGGACATACTCAGAGCTTTGAGCATCTGGATGAAGGCCACTGAAATGAACAAATATGCGGTGTTGCCAAACCTGTGAGCACAAAATATGCACCTTTCAGAGATAAACTTATTTTAACCTCATAGCCTCAACTCACTAACTGAAACAGAAATCATCCGCAACCATAATTCTCTCCTAGAAATTAAGAACCTCGAGTGTGAGGAACAAGGAGACAAGGAAGTTAAAGATCAATTACACTGCCAGACAGAGAATAATAGATGGCAATCGCACAGGATGCTACATTTAACTTTTCTTTTTGTCTTCTGGGGGCAGGATACAATAGGTATGAAGAGTGATTCGCGGGGCAGGTAATGCAGTACATGGTTTGCCTAAACACATAAGCATACAGTTCTTTATCTTTTAAGAAAATACCTTGAAATTGGAAAAATTATTTGTGGGAGAAGATTTAGAAAAGATCAAAGAAAAATATCAAAATTGAAAAAGAAATATTAATAAAAAATTAAAAGCACCAGGAATTTTTCTTGTAGCATGGTTTCTTCCTCTTTTTCAGATTTGTACCTTACACAATGTATCTGATCGCGGTTATAAGAACAATAACAGTATTATTAGGAGCTACTTTAGCTCTTGCTCAAAAAAGACATTAAGAGAGGTTTAGCCTATTCTACAATGTCTCAATTGGGTTATATGCATTTGAGTATGAAAAGACCCCTTTCTTTTGCGGGGTATCGCCATTTGGCTCATTCCCGGATCACTCCTTAAGGAATAGGACACAATAATATAGCACACATCAAAGAAGAGATTACCCCCTTTGTTATAAGACAAACCCCCATATGGGATTGCAGGGTCAGCAGAGGTTAGCAGAAAATTCTCGCTGTGGTATGAGACAGGTACAATGCAGGGCAGGGAGCATGCATATTACCCATCCTATAGTCATCTCTAAAAAAGTGATGACCCACAGATGGAGGTGTCCACCATTTTTATCATCATCCCAATTTCTGGCCTAGGTTTACTTTCATCTTTATTTTAGTACAGAAATAAGAAGTGGCAAAGAAAGGATCACGAGAAGCTAAATAATCCACCCACCAACATAAACAAGTAGAAAGGTGTAGGAAAATTCTGAAATCTGAAATCAACTATTACTATTCACATTTACCTGAAATATGAAATGCCTACATTTTTTAACACAGTTTTAAAAATGAGCTACAAGGATACCAAAAAAAGGACTTTTGTGTTATCAGCAAAAGAGAACTAAACAATAACAATGTGAGTAGATTGATTCCATCTGTATTGATAACAATTGAGCAGATATGGGCCTTTTCTATTTATAACTGTAAATTATTATTAATGAAAGCATCCAGGAGATAGCCAGTACAAAGAGAAAGTCTCATTTTATTTCTAGGTCACTCTCAGCATGTAAAGCAGTTTAGCAATTTAAGCCAAAGATTCAAAATCTCATTGTTCTTAATGTTGAACATTTCTGCTAGTATGTGCATGTTGTCCTTGTTTTGTGGGGAAAACGTGAAATGTGAGCTCAAGCAATGTCCAAAGGTTAGGAAACATCAATTTTAGGTTTGATCAGACAATGAGAGAAACTGATCAGCCATGTAAAGGATGGCACTGCAGATACGGAAGCTTTCATAATTAGGGGAAATCTTCAATTAGTTCAGATTATTGACCTCCATTCCACCTGACCAACCCAGAGTGAAATAGTGATGTATCTACGTATGGAAGATCAATAGTCAAAAGTGTCAAACTTTATGAAAAAACATTGTTAGTAGCACATTATATTAAGCTGTAGCTGAATATGAAGAAAAATATTCAGTGTGTGTCTAATAGGAATCTCTCCAATTTTCAAACGAATAAATACCAACAAGTCACAAGTGATCATGAAAGACAGAATCCGTAAGAAAAGCCAACAAGTATTCTAGCTCCTCAAAGTAGAGAGCTCACCAAAGACTTGCAGCAAAGAAAGCACTGATTGGAATAACGCACGTTGCATATCTGCAAATTCGATAATAAATCGAGACATGAGAACAATGATAAGTTTCAAAGTAAAAGCAGTTAAAGTAGGCAATTCTCACATTTCAAGAGTCATCTTGACAGGTGACACAACCTGCAAAAGATAATCATGAATTAAAAGGAAAGCTAGATGAAACTTAATACAAGAATCAAAGCACTAAGATCAGAGATGAAAAATTAATTTTCCAATTCAGACAATGTAAGAAATGAACCAAAATCAGAAGCTAAAGATGACCATACACCCATAACTTTTAGTACACAAACAGAGACTTAACAAAATCTCCATGGAAGTTCATTTGCATGGCCACAAGCATCTCTCCAAGGCCAAAGAGCAGTGCAAAAAGAGGATAAATTATCACCAGCACAGTAGTTTCCTCAAACAAAGATTGAATTCATCAACATTGTTAAAGATCCTGATGAAGAGTGACTAGGGATGAACCTCAAAATAGACCAATAAGCGCTCAGATGAATCTAACGTAGTCAAAATCTGTCCAAGAATTTTTCTTTCAAATTAGCATACAGCATTAGACCCTAATTCCATGAGTTGCTTGGCTTTTGTTTGGCAAAAAAATTACTCATGTAAGATTTATATAGGATCACCAAACTGCCGAATCAGAGTAAAACAATTGCCAGGCTTCTTGTCTAGATCCCTAAAAATAATTCAATGGAAATAGTTTTTCTACTTGTCAAAGTATTGTAACAAGCTGCTGATAATAATTATGAATGTTTTAATAGGAAAAGACACTAGGCAAGGCACTTCTATTCTCGCAGGGCAACACAAATGCATTAAAGAGAGAGACGGAAATGCTTAACCTTTATCTTCTACTCCCTAGAGTCCTTTTTCTTTGACATTTAAGGTATTAGCACACTCATTAAGAAAACTATTTAATAGCATTAATCATAAGGGGTATTTGACTAAATCACCTTTATCTTTGAGTAATTAATGACTGCATGCCTTATTGGAGTAGTAAGGGCCCAATTGGAAGAAAATAATTAATGTCTTCTTGGTTTTCCGAAGTGACAAATATTTTGGACCAAATTCTTTTACCTGAAGTGAAAAATAAAAAGGACCAAAAGGAGTATCTGATAACTACTCAAGAAATTACAAGTCATTCAGCAGTTAATGAAGAAGCCAAAAGTATTTTGCGTGTGTGTATGGGGGTGGGGGTAGGGGTGGGGTGGGAGACTTTTATGCTGCTATGACTAAAGTTTGATTAGACAATATGATGTTATCAGGATGCTGAATGATCATGGTGTATTTATAGATACAATAATATCAATGAAATAACAACATCAGAACAAAATAATATTGTGACAAGATCTGAAGAAAATCCTGGAGCTTTTAAGTTTTAACACATGGATCATATCAATTGTGTATAACATGCTAACCTACTGAAAGCAACCTGGTAGAAATGCCAACTTATACCTAGCAATCTCAGATAGCAAGCATTTCGACAACAATGTCAACAATAATTGAGTAGCAAGAAGTCATCATCCAGAAGAGCAAATATGAGAGTGTACAAGAAAAATGTCAACGTAATTCAGTAATTCTTAACTACCATACCTTGAAGACACGGATAAGAAAGAAAGCCACTAAGCCTGAAAAGCCCATATGTATCATGGTAAGTGTAATTGGGAGTGGGAAATTGAAATATTTTGGTGAAAGTACCCACTGCAAGAACATAATATAAATGGCAGAAGAAAATCGTTAGTTTGTATTGATGATATTTCAAAGTAAAAGAATTACAACTAAGTCAGAGATAAAATGTATCGAACAGAAACTTCTCCCGAAGCTTACAATGCAACATATACAGACTGGTAAAAAAAGAAAAAGAAAAAAGCAAACACCCACCAAGACCTGTGCCAGCTGTGGTGGTGGAGTAGAAGGCCAGATACATACAAATCAATTGGGATGTGTTTTGAACAAATGAAGTTTGTAAGTCAAGCCCTGCTGTGTGCTCACTCCTATAATGCATGCTATTGGAAAAGCCAAGACAGTAGTCTGCTTATGCAGCAAGGGTACAGTGGAGTGTGGAAGGTGCAGTGGAGTGAGGAAGTGGAAATTTGAAACATGTGCACCTTATTCTACAGGAATAATATAGCCTCATAGTTTATGCATTACAAACAAACATTACAAAACAGTTGAACAAGAATTTTCTACCTTCTACTACCAAATGAGACCAAATCTGAATCAACAATGCTCAGCGTCTACATCATTGGTTTTCATATCACCCTATTTATTATTCATTTCTTTTTTATTAACAAAATGCCTCGTGTAAGAGCTTGCTCACACTGACATCGGTCTCAGATAATTTCCCAAATGAAAAACATTGGTTCCTCATAAAGAATTTGCTCTTCCCTTCATGGTGTTTGGTTAGTTGAATGGAAAATAATGAAACTTGTGTCCTTCTCCATTCAGTTAGGAATGGCTATGACAGTTGATTTTGGACCAGCAGCAGAGAGTTGCATGTTTCACTATCCTCCTTCTGGCTTCCTAAGAATGTAAGTGACCCCTGGCCCCTCTAAGTTTCCTTGGAAGCTCATGGCAATAAATGATAGCAGCTTGTCACTTTGGTTGTTCTTCTCAGAGATCGCCTGAACCACAATTTTAATATAATTGTAGTTTTCTTTTTTCCCTTTTTTTATTTTATTTCTTTTATTTCTGAGGTTGCTTAAATGCATTTAAGCTATAGACATAACATATTCTAACTGACAAAGAACAATCCATGAATCCAATGAAGTCGAAGACAATCATGAAATACTTGGAAAAAGACACATACCTTGTTATACAAAATAACTCCTGATGAAAGCACGATATAGACAAGGAGATAAAAGTAAGTCAATAAAAGCTCTTTGCTGATCATCATTGTAAGTCACTTGGCGATTCAAATGGCTGCACCTCCCTATATTACAATGTAATTCTCTCAAATCCAAAAATCAATAAACTTGGATCCAGGAGATTTGTGTAGGTACGAGGTGAAAATTTAGCTCAACGGCTGTATTCATTCCTTAAAGATGATTGTAATGCACCAGCCTTGTTTCTGCTTATGCCGTTATAGAAACATGGACTGATAAAATCTGGAGATAAATGTGTCAAATGTCAATTTACTAATATCAGAAGGAGTCTTCATTTTCTAACGACACTATCAAAACAACCTGATAAATCAAATCAAGCACTAGAACAAGTAAACCCAGATTCTATGAACTTTACAAAAAGATGAATGTAACGACGAAATTAGAAATTTTAATGGCATGGAATTCCATGAAAAGGTAAAAAGCTTGCCGCAACACACACTATGAAACAACCTTTAATGGTCAATTTAATAAATATCCACTCACAGTCATCCAATGCAGGCACGAGATGTACAGATCACAAAATACAACTTGGCAATCTATCAGATGCAAATAATAAGAGTATCCTGCTAAGCCAGGGAACTCCATAAGACTATCTGGAATAAGCTAATGTTTAGGGGCATACATGGTCACAATTTGCCAATCAGCACCCTGCAGTTAACGCACAACTCACCAAAAGAACTTCTATGAAACATTTCAAAAAACTCAAATTCTGCAAATTTTCTTTCACCTTATTATAGAACTAACATAATCGGACATATTTCTAACTGGTAATATCTGGTGACAAAATAAGCAATAAATTAACGGTCCTAAGCCCTCAACGATCAAATTTTCTTAATGTTGAATCAATTCAGAAAGAAACGCAATAATAAGCGAACTCAAAAAAGTGCAAGCAGTAGCAACAAAACTCAATAATAATAAAAAAAAAACAATAGAAGAACGAAGCCAAGTAAGCACATTGTATGAGCTAGCAAAACAAGCTACTACTAATAATAACAATAATAATACAGATAAAACAACAAAAAGTAGTGATGATACAAGGAACATCTAGCGAAAGGAGAAATTATACACATAATTTGTCCTCACACCAATATACACCGACGCGTTCAGGTGAAGGAGAACGAAAATGAAGACTGAGAATACATACCAGGAGAAAGAGCCGGAATTCGGGAGACGGAGATCTATTTCCGGCGAGATGCCCACGGTTCGATCTGATTTGGTTGATTGAATTCTGTCGATTGGTTAGCTCTATGAACACGATTACGAGTTCACAGTGAGTGTGTGACGTTGATAAGGAAGAGGAATCAGGATTAAGAAGAGCTGCAAGTAACGACGAATGGGTCCTACTAATTAATTTCTCTCTGATTACGTACCTACACATAACACATGTTATTTAAAAACTCTCTCCCGTCTCATTTTGTATGAGTTAATTTTATTTGACACATTTTTTTTTGAAAAAGTAAAAAATAAATAAATTTATAGTCTAAAATAAGGATAGATATTCATGTGGATTTAAATTATATTATTAAGAATAAAATAAATATTTTAAAATTAAATTATTAATAGAAAAATAAACCCTTTTAAATGTAAATTAGTGATAAATATGTATATAAAATAACAAATGCCTTTATAAATTATGACATATTTTTGGCAATGAAAATGTTAAGTAATGATGTTTTGTACTGTAATGAAAATTAATACGTCTCTTTTCTCTTCGTTTTTTTCTGTTGATTTAAAAAAAAAATGACAATTAAGCTTCATACTTTTATTTTATTAACCTTCATACTATTATTTTAGAGCTTAAATTTTAAAAGTGTCTTAATATAATCTCATTATTTATAATGTTATACTTACGTACTCAAAGTTCAAGTATTTGTAAATTATTTATTGGTAGATATTTTAAACAAAGGTAATAATTTTAAATATAAACATAGTTAAAATTGATATGATATTTAAAATACACTACTTTAAATAGTGCAGGGTAATAGATCCAGCTAGCATTATTATAGTAATTTTGATCAAAATGCTGATATATTTCAGATCCTTTTTTTAAGAAAAAAATAAAATATCAAAAAGAAAAAGAAATAGAAATGTGTATCGCTTTTTCCTCCTATTTTTAGTTTAATCATTTTTTGTTTCTTTTCATTGTCCTTGTTTTTAATCTTATTTTTCACTTTCATCTAAATAAATCTTTTCCTCTTATTTTTTATCATCATCTAAATAAATCTCTATTCTAATTTTTATCTTTATCTTCTATATTGTTTTTTGGTAATATTTGTAAAGTAGAAGAAATGAACAAATTTAAAGAAAATGTAAATGATTCTTCACCATAAGAAACATCTAAGAAGTGCATATGTTAATATTTAATATGAACTTTTTTTAGTCATCAATAGTAAACTTTAAACATCGATTAGCGTAGTTTGCAGATTTTTGACAAAGTTACAAATAATTAATTTGAGCCTAAATGAAAAAAATATCAGCACATTTTTCTAAGACCTTAATAATAAAAAGATAGATGAAAAAAATAATAATCAATGCACATTTTTTGAGCTTTTTTCCAACTCTCCTTTTATCAATATCCAAGAGCCTTTTTCATGGAGTCAAACTAAAACATAAATCTGATGCTACCACAATAATATAAGGACATCACTACTTCAAATATGGAATAAAAATAATAATATTGGGTGGGAGTCTTATGAAACAAAAAATGTGAAATTAGATAGATAAAATTGAAGGAATACAATAAAGTATCTTAAATTTTGAAATTAAATAGTTGGGAATTATGAATATGAAAACTTAAAGAAAATGAGTTAATGATATTATTAAATGTAGAAGTTCATTAGGTATAAGTTATGGAGGTGAAAATTTTAAAATAAATAAAAGAAGAAAAAATAAATAATAAAGACAAAAAAAAAACTCATGAGCTATCCAACATTTGTTGGGTGTATCAATTTTATTAGGAAAAGCAAGCAAATCCGTCTCTTCTTTTTTGTATTACTCTATTGTGTTTAATAAATTGAAGAAGGAAAAAAAAATGGAAAAAAAACTTATCTTGAAAGGGTGGAGTAGTTAATATTGAGATTAAAAAATAATAATCTAAAATAAAGAATAATAGTGAGTAGAAATAATTTTTGAGACATTTAAGTATAACAATGAATAAAGAAGTAGTTATTGATATATTTGTTTTTTGTACAATAATAAGTATTAAGTAAGCAGAAATATATGAAAAATTATCAAAACATTGAGAAAAAAGATAAATCGAATTCTTGGCCAAAGAGAAGTGCTACATCACTTTTTTAATATCTAGCTTTATATTATATATAAATATAGATTTATTGTCATTACTTTTACACTTTTTATCATTTCCTTCTTTTGAAACATATAAACAATAGTCGGTGCAAATATTAGTTGTGGATAGAAAAGACTAGTAGTCAGTAGATGTGGAGATGGATGATGATTTTATTTTAAAAATTATCTTGGCATTATTATTTTTTGTGTTGTTACCTTTCTTAGATACATAACTATAATATGTTTTCCATGTTATTTGATTTATTTTTAAAAATTACAGAATTATTGAAAATTGTACTTTTTATTTGTTTCTTAGTAATAAAATTATAAATTTAAAGATCCATGAGACATGCACCTCAAAGATCTATGAACTTATGCCCCGTGCCTCGAAGCTTACATCTTATCTCATGTGTAAAACACCTCGATCACCTCATGTCCATGCCTTTTAAGATATTGTTCACTATTACAATTAATTTTCAAATAAAGAATCAAAAAATGAAATCCACATTACAATAATAGAAAAAGATCTAACATCGTCAGTCAATACATCCCTAAATTCTTAATCACATGTAAAATTCTATCCTTAAACCCTAAGTTACAAATTTATTAGAACTTAGAAACCTTAAAAAAAAAATCATACGTGCATATGCAAACATTAAAATAGCAACCACAATACATTATTAATAGAATATGTATCAACACATAAATGTCACATTTAGCAAGAAACAAATAATTGTCAAATTTAGCATAAAATAAAAGTCGTTAATCAAAACAAATGTATAATATATTTTATTGACTTTAGAAAAGAATAAAATGAAAACTTGATGAGTCGATTGATTTACACATCTCTTATTTCTATTTTTTAGGGCATAAGAATATAAAATTTGGATCATATTTTGAAGAAAAAATCAGAGTACGTTCACAGTTACATTAAGTATTTAACTAAGGAATCAAGAAATAAAATCTACATCACAATAAAAATAATAATCTAATACTCTCAGCCAGTTCATCTGTACCCTATATTGCATATGTAAAATTCTATCATTATACCCTAAAATGTAAATTAGCCAATAAAAATCAATCACATATGCCCCTCTCTCTCCCCCCCCCCC
>NC_064293.1:32057936-32067005 GCF_019186545.1 Solanum stenotomum
AAAAAAAAAAAAAAAAACAACGCAACACAATTTGCAATTAATAACATATATACTATTAACACATAATTGTTAATTTAGCAAAAAATGAAAATTCCATCTTCTACAAATAAACTTAGAAAAATCTAAAATAGTTAACACCAAACCTAACACTTAAATAAAACAACTAAATATAAGGCATTTTAACAAGTGTTTCAAGATTTATCAACAAATGAAAATTCTAAGTAAAAAAATAACCTAGAAATCCTTTAAAAGGTTAAACCCCAAATCCTAATTAACACATTAATATTTTAAAATCTTACAAGAAAGGAACAAAACTACACATAATCGAATAAAGATTACAAATGATATTTTTACAATATTTAAACAAGTTAAGATAAATGATATAGTCCAGTTATATTCACTTGCACTTAACTCTCTTCTCATCTCTCATGTTGAGGATGTTTTTCAAAAGGTTAATTTAGTTTAGTGGCTTGAGATCGAATTCTTTTATTAAAAAAATAGGGAATCAATATTTGTGTAGAATAGAAACAGTTAGTTGCTTCTAATTAAGCTTAAAAAAAAGCATCGCATAGCAAAAAAACAAATCGAATGATTGAAAAATAACCTTAATATAGCTTTGATGGGAGAAACTTTAGTTAGTTCAACAACAAAAGGAAAGATGAAATAACAACGATACAAAAGCTAATGCCTCTTTGGGCAATAGTCATTGAGTTTATTCGGTACAACAATAAAAGGAAAGATCAAATAACATTGATATTAAAGCTACTTAATCTGTTTTCCGTCAATAAATATATGTTTAAAAGGATTTTCTGCGTCACCTCCACCAGCATGTTCGACAAATTCAACTGCGTTTAGAAAATGGTCATGACAAAGACAAACTATCTTCACTTCATTTCTCTTCTTACCCGAGTATAAAAATCCTTCAGTATTCTTTCCATTTGGTCCTTCACCTTTGGTGAAAACAATAGTCATATTGTTGAGTGCGAAGTTTCTGAGCTTCTCTTTAGCAATATTTTTCTCTGCATACACGAATGATTTCTATTCAATGGAAGATGATTTCACATCGATAATTAAAGGGGGAAAAGTAAATTATTCCATACTTTAATTTTGATGCAAATTCAAATGGACTTGCTAGATAAATCAATTCGTAAAATTTTGATACCTTGAGTAGGTGGTTGTTGGGTTTCAACCTCAACTACACATGAATCAAGATTTCCTTGCGATCCACCTGAAAACATCAAAGAATATTTTTCATTAGTTATTCACGAAAATCGATTCATTTTTTTCGAGTGAACATCGAAATTACCATTCAATGAAGCTAAATTCAGTTCCACAATTTCATTCTCTACATTCCTTGAAGTTCCTATATTTTCTTCAGTTTTCCCCATGTTAGCAAAATCTAAAAACCAAGAAAAAGCTATTGAATTTCAAACTAAAAAAATTATAAAATGGAAAAAGAAAAACCCTATGAAAGTTTCAGTGTGGAGAAACCATTAGGCCATTTGGAGCTTATAAAGAAGAATTTCTAGGTGGGAAGGTAGAAAAAATGTGAAGAGGTATTTCATTTCCGTGAGTTTAGTAAAATGTCAAAATAACCCTTGGAAAGTGACACATGGTTGTTCTAGGAATAGCCTGACCACGTGGTTCAACAAGGACTTTGTAAATTGAACCCAAGAGGTAACCGTTTAATAGGGACACATGTCACTTATAAATTCACTTTATAACTTTTTTGACCACTTTAAAAAGAGAAAAAGGTTAAATATATTTTTCTACTGTATTTTATTGGTCAAATTTATTAAATGTTATATTATTCGATGATTTTTACTTTCAGCATTACTGAATTTAATAAGGTAAACAGTAAGAATTTCATTTTTTTAGAGCCTAATATGTGCATGTTCATGAGTTTTCAAAATTATCATCGTGCCAAATTTTGGTCTCCTGATACATGTATTTGACGTATTCAGTTCAAAATTAGGTGTATTTTTTCCATATACACTGTATTCAAGTGTATTCACATGCATCAATTATTAATTTCCATCAATTACAATCTTTACCTGCCATATATATAGTTGATTACATAATATTAATATATGATCTTCTTTAATTGTATTACCATGTATAATACTTACCATGTTTAGTATTTTATCATGTATGATTTTCTTGTAACCTTATAAGGAGATAATCTCCTTCATTTAAGAGGAATAAAAATCAAGGTTTTTCTCTTGTTCATATGGTATCAGAGCTTCTTCGATCTTGGTAAAGAATCAAAGAGTTTTCGCTGCCAATTGTGACTATTACCCATAGATGTCGTCTGTCTGACTAATAGTTATGTACACAAAAGTTGAGTCACGGTGTATCTTTTCGATGATACTTTCTCATATCCAATTTGTGTAGCACCGTGCCATCTTTTCGGTGACTATTTTCTCATATCTGATTTATGTAGCACCATGCCATCTTTTTGGTGACTACTTTATTATTTGTGTAGGGTCATACCATCATTTCGACCCTATCCATATAATTTCTCTTTGTAGGGTCGTGCCATCAATCAGACCCTACTCATATAATTTTATTTCTCAGATAGTGACCACTTCCGACTATCAAGTCTAGTAATACGATGCATGAGCATGTGTTTGACTAGTTTTACGGTGATATCTTGTTTAAGATCTACTCATCCCTTGATTTCTAGATGACATATATTTTATATCAGATTTCGAGCATTTTCTGTTTTAGATTTGCTTTTATAAAAAAAAGGTTCAACACTGTATTTCAAGAACTCTATGTTTTATCGACATTTATGCCTCAAATTCAATTCTTTATGAATGAACCAAGACATCGAGATTGATTGTCACTTTGTTCGAAAATAATTGATGACAGTGATATTTCTTTTCCTCATGTTTGATCTCTAGAGATTAATTGATAGATTTTTTTCCCACCAATTCTCAAACAAAGAAATAACACGAGTTCATTAATGATAAACTGTTGGTTGACCAGTATATTTTGAGGAGCGATGTTAGTTACCATCAATTACAATCTCTACCTACTATGTATAGTTGATTACATAATATTAGTATATGATCTTCTTTAATTGTATTTACCATGTATATTACTTACCAAGGTTAGTATTTTTGTTGGAAAACTATATGCACAGCGGAAGCATACCATAATCATACAACTTACATGAATAATAGACAACACATTGTTTATATTAGAACAAGTACAATCATGTTAGGGCATATAAACTTTCTGAATTTAATTTCAGAATTACCTCTTGAAGCGTGAGCCGATACCTTCAAGTGAATCCACAAGCTAGTCGACATGCTAGAAACTTCAAGCAAATTCATAAGCTAGTCCACAAACTAGACCACAGTTCTACGGTCTTCTACAGTGATTCCAAGTTCACTTCCAAACCTCTCAATACTTGGGTAGACAAGTATTTTATGGAAAAAATTATCTTTTTCAAGGGTTAGAAGAATCCCTATTTATAGAGATTTCTTCTAAGTCCAAGGAAAAAGAATACCATGTCTTTCCTTAGAATAGAAAGACATGTACATCTCCCTTTCCTTAGAAAAGAAAAAGTCATGTCCTTCTTCCTTTCGTTAGAATAGAAAAAGTGATATACTTCTCCCTTGCCTTAGAACATAGAAAGATACATACTTCTCCCTTTCCTTAGAATAGAGAAAGACACATACTTCTCTTTTTTCCCTTTACAATAAATTCTGAGTTCTAGATAAATATGGACACGGTAGGGACCACAGAATTAATTACCGAGGCTTCCTATTATGAAAATAATTCCAAATAATTAATTTGAATTATTTTTACCATAATAAATTACAAATCATTCCACTAGAAATTCGTAATTGCACTCCTCTATTTATATTTTGAAATTCCCCATTAGACACATATATAATTCCCATGTTAAGATTACAGATACTAATCAATAAATTAAATTACTGACGAACTTAATTCAATGATCAATTTCCTTTAGAGCATTGCTTAACTTATTTCATGTGTCGGATTCTTAAATCCACTTGCAAGGTTTGACACGATGAAAACTTTTAAGCTTCTCAAAAAGGCATATCATCAATCTCTATATCGAGACATGAATTCCATCAACTAACTTATTATTTCACCAATATATATTATCATCATCTAATCTACCAAGAATATTGACCCATCTTAGAATCTTACCTTTTAATAAATCAAAACGATGATTAACATATACAGATCATAATATTTATATCAGGATTAAGAATATAAGTACATTTAATAGTTTAGAGAATTGCTTTTGTCAGTCAGTCTAAAGCAACTATCTCTACTCGGTCCCGTTCAATACATACAAAATGCACTAGCAACAAGAAGTTGGAACTATATCAATATTCCCATAATCAAGATAAACTACATATAATCTTGTGCTACAATCGTATCAATGACATGTCCAATTTCCATCTTAGATTGTGAACAAAAAAACTTTATACTTATAAGAACCGATGATTTAATCCTCTGTGTATAAGTTTAAACTCTATACACTAAATCATCTACTATATAAGTAAACAAGCACCATAAACGAATATATGATCTATTAAAATAAATAAATAATTATTCTATAATAAATACTATATCTAAACATGTGGTTAATAGTATATATCCCAACAATCTCCCACTTAGACTTTTAACCATCACGATTGTTATAATGTACTATATCTAAATGCATGGTTAATAGTATATATAGCCTAACAATCTCCCACTAAGATATTTAATCTTGAAAATTATTAGAATACTATTTTTAAACACATGATTAATAGTATATGCCCTAAAAATCTCCCACTTAGACTGTTAACAATGCATTTACAACTTTCACAAATATTCCTTTTATATTTCTTATCAAAAGGATCTTACAAAGTTATTTTTTTATGCAACTTCGTCTAGTAATGCTGAGTCGTAACTTATTGTTTTTGTATTAGATCTTCAGAGATTTATCATGAAAGTCCTCTTAAATATACAAAATCAATCAATCTTTGTTATGATTCTCCCACTACGACTAAGTATTACTACAATAGTCACACTTTCATGTTCTTGAGTCTTAATATTTTCCTCAAAACCTTTTGGTAATGAAATGTTAACTACTTTTCATGTAGTGTTCTTTAATTTGTCCAACATCACTTTCACTACTTGAGGTAGTAGTATTGTTATGTCTAATAACGTTTCTCCCACTACGTAAATGCAATGGAACGTCAATTCTGACATACCAGTTAGATGTTCTTGAGTGTCTGAATTTACAATTGACTCATATGTTATTTTTTTGTTCAATTCCTGTAAAACTAGTTTACTTCTAGGAACATGGTTTACTAAATGATCCTTTTCTAGAAATCAGACAGTTGCGTTAACAATTGTTATTTTCTTTAGGACACTATAATAAACCTTATTTCATTCTTTAGGATATCTAATTAACACACACATTCTGTTCTTAATCCCAATTTTCTTATTCTCCCACTCAGCACATGTGCTGAACAGTCCTATATCTGAACATGTCACAGATTAGACTTACGTCAAATCCAACTAGTTCTATAGTTGTTCAAAATAACTAATAATAAATCAATAATTAATCTTATCATCTTCATAAAAGTCTACTTCTTTTCTCTTCTACAACAATCTATTATAGAGTCTCTGGTGTAGACAGTTGAAATGCAATTATTCTATAAGATAAGTGACTTATGAGCTCTGCAGAGAGGTTTACGTCACTACAATTAGATTGCAGTGACTTTATATATTTTTCATGATGCTATTTTCATGTGCATTAAATATTTTGAGTTTATCAAGACATTTAGACTTGCAAAACATCAAAAAATATATCCATATCATGAGTAACCTTCTTGAAAACTCAGAATACTCAAATTCACCGCTTGCCCAAATGCTCATTTATTACACAAATCAGAATAGATTAATTATAACTTATCACTACCTCTTTTTCCTTTTCTAAGAGGAAAGGTCTCTTAGTCATTTTTCCTTCTAAACAAGACTCATATGTTGGTAGTGACTTCACTTTCAATGAACCGTTATGTTCATCCATTAACCAACCTCGAAATTCTATTCAGAATAAATGACTTAGACACTAATGTACAGATAAGTTTTATTCAATTTAAAAGATATTTTTTCTTATGAGACAGATTAATATAATTCAATTCATGAGCAATAATACTAATAAAAGTATCACGCATCAATATACCACAAGAAATAAAATATTCACCAAACTCAATGATAGGAGAGTTACAACAAAAAATATTAAATACTCATCTCTTATCTAGTTAGAAACTGAAAATAATTCCTTCTAACATAAGGTACATGTACAATGCATTCTTTGAATTAATATCTTTATCTCTACCAAAAGAAAAGCTTAAGTAGTACTAAGTGGGTGTAAAGTCTATTGAGAATATGAGATATAATACTTTAAATAGATCATAATATTTCGAATAATCCTAAATAACAAAATTTAGGGCTCATTTATACATATATATCCATGCATCTCGAATAGCCAATCGATGGGATTGGAGAACTACTCATGCAATACACATGTACAATGATCGATTATTCATTCCATAAACTTATACAGACCTAACTCAGATGGAGAGTCTACTGTTAGTTTAAGTCAAGTGAAAATCCTCTAGTTACATTGATCCAATCCTATATTACTCAGTTTAGGAGAGTTAATACAAATTATCAAAACTAGACGATTAAATACATAATGACTTATGTCAATTTCATCCGATAGGGAGGAAGGTCTAAGCCAACACATAAAATTAATACTTCACTAGATAAAAGTGTCTAATGGGGAATTTCAAAATATAAATAGAGGAGTGCAATTACGAATTTCTAGTGGAATGATTTGTAATTTATTATGGTAAAAATAATTCAAATTAATTATTTGGAATTATTTTCATAATAGAAAGCCTCGGTAATTAATTCTGTGATCCCTACCGTGCCCATATTTATCTAGAACTCAGAATTTATTGTAAAGGAAAAAAGGAGAAGTATGTGTCTTTCTCTATTCTAAGGAAAGGGAGAAATATGTATCTTTCTATGTTCTAAGGCAAGGGAGAAGTATATCACTTTTTCTATTCTAACGAAAGGAAGAAGGACATGACTTTTTCTTTTCTAAGGAAAGGGAGATGTACATGTCTTTCTATTCTAAGGAAAGACATGGTATTCTTTTTCCTTGGACTAAGAAGAAATCTCTATAAATAGGGATTCTTCTAACCCTTGAAAAAGATAATTTTTTCCATAAAATACTTGTCTACCCAAGTATTGAGAGGTTCGGAAGTGAACTTGGAATCACCATAGAAGACCGTAGAACTGTGGTCTAGTTTGTGGACTAGCTTATGAATTTGCTAGAAGTTTCTAGCATGTCGACTAGTTTGTGGATTCACTTGAAGGTATCGGCTCATGCTTCAAGAGGTAATTCTAAAATTAAATTCAGAAAGTTTATATGCCCTAACATGATTGTACTTGTTCTAGTATAAACAATGTGTTGTCTATTATTCATGTAAGTTGTATGATTATGGTATGCTTCCGCTGTGCATATAGTTTTCCAACAATTTTACCATGTATAATTTTCTTGTAACCTTATAATGAAATACTGTCATTCATTCTAGAGGAATAAAAATCAAGATTTTTCTTTTGTTCATATCTATTTTTCAAAGTGTATCTGATAGCAAAAATTTATGTATTTAGATGTATCTGATTTAAAATTTAGTATAAAATTATTAATTAGTGAGATAATATGTAATTATTTCAATATAGGGAGATTAATTAGTTAATATGATCGAAATATTTGTGCAATTATATAGTTTTTCCAACTTAATACTTCATCTAGTCCATGTTAAACGAATTGTTGTGGTATGACACACATTTTAAGAAAAACATTTTAGTACATAACTAAAAGGACAAATTACTCAATTACTCCTTTACTTGCCTTAATATCCATTTATCCCTACTTATTTCAAAAATTTCAAAAATCCCTTATTTACCTATGTATCCCGCATGTATCCCGTGCACAACGCTATGTATCCCGCTATGTGGAATGTATCAAACGCTATGTATCCCGTGCACAACGCTATGTATCCCACATGTATCCCGTGCACAACGTTATGTATCCCGCTATGTGGAATGTATCAAGCCTAATGTATCTCGTGCACAACGCTATGTATCCCGCTATGTGGAATGTATCAAACCTAATGTATCCCGTGCACAACGCTATGTATCCCGCAAACATCATTTTTAAGGGATTTTTGGTAAATATAAAACTAGAAGGGATAGAATGTTATTTATTACTTATAATATGTGGTTCCTATAATTTATACTAACTAAAATGCTACTTTTTAGTATTTTGCTTATGATAATTTTCAAACTATTCTCCTATATAATGTAAAGTACTTAAGATAATCACTAAGGGTGTGTTTGGTATGAAGGAAAACATTTTCCGGAAAATGTTTTTCAATTTTCTCATGTTTGGTTGGGTTAAATGTTTTGGAAAATGTTTTCCAAATCAACTCATTTTCCTCAAATTTAAGGAAAATGACTTCCCTTCAAAATTTAAGGAAAACATTTTCCAAAACTCTCTTCCAACTTCCAATTAAAAAAAAAATTGTTGAAAAAATCAATTTATTTTGTCCCTACACTCAAACCAACCCCCCAACCACCCCCCCCCCCAAAAAAAATTTAAAATTTGTTTTTAAATTCAATATTTTTACCTCACCCTCACGCCTACCCCCACCCCCTACCACCACCCCTCCAAAAATATATTAAAAGTTGTTTTTAAAAGATATTTCTAATTTCATTTTTTTATTGTTTACCCCCTACCCTCGCCCCCCAGCCCCCTATCAGCCCCCACCCCCTTCAAAAAGAAAAAAAATTAAGTTTGTTTTTTAAAAATATTATTTCATTTTTTCACCCTTACCCTCGACCCCCCTACCCATTCCCCACCCACTCCCTACCAGCCCCCCACTCCCCAAAAAAATTTTTAAGTTTGTTTTTAAAAAGTATTTTCGACTTCAAAATTTCATTTTTTCACCCCTA
>NC_064293.1:32067064-32133198 GCF_019186545.1 Solanum stenotomum
CGACCCCCCACCCACCCAACCCCTACCAGCCCCCCATCCCCAAAAATAAATTTAAGTTTGTTTTTAAAAAATATTCTTAACTTTAAAATTTCAATTTTTCACCCCTACCCTTGCCCCCCACCCCCTACCAGCCCCCACCCCAAAAAAAAATTAATTTTGTTTTTAAAATATATTTTCAATTTCAAAAATTATTTTCTACTCTAGTAAAAATAAAAGAAATTTTTCAAAAACATTTTTCATTCATAAATCAAACACAAAATATCTTTTCCGAAAAATCTTTTCTACTCACCAACCAAACATGAGAAAATAAGTCAAAAATCAACTTGTTTTCCAAGAAACACATTTTCTAGGAAAACATATTCCTTCATACCAAACACACCCTAAAAGAAGGATAAATTAAATATAAAAAGGATCTTGAATAATTCACCTATTTTAAACTGTAAGAAAATCTCAATAATTCATTTTATATAGACCTACTAGAGGAAAAAATAAAGGACAAATTACTTAACTACACTCCTTTACTTACCTTAATATCCATTTACCCCTACTTATTTCAAAAATTTCAAAAATCCCTTATTTTACCTATGTATCCCGCATGTATCCCGTGCACAACTCTATGTATCCCGCTATGTGGAATGTATCAAACGCTATGTATCCCGTGCACAACGTTATGTATCCCGCATGTATCCCGTGCACAACGCTATGTATCCCGCTATGTGGAATGTATCAAACCTAATATATCCCGTGCACAACGCTATGTATCCCGCTATTTGGAATGTATCAAACCTAATGTATCCCGTGCACAACGCTATGTATCCCGCAAACATCATTTTTAAGGGATTTTTGGTAAATAGAAAACTAGAAGGGATAAAATGTTATTTAGTACTTATAATATGTGGTTCTTATAATTTATACAAAAATAAATGTCTCATTTAACAGTTTCCTATAAATTGGCAACAATGATTTTGGGTTAATGGAGTAGGAGTGGACGCGTTTAAGGGTCTTTGAGTTTGGGTTATAAATTGCTTGCTAATTAAATTTGAAAAATAATGTGTTAAAGTTATTCTATTTATATCTTAAGGTTTGGGGATAACTAATTTAAAATTTTCTGACTTAAATTTTTGAGTTAGGTATTTACAATCCAACTTAAATTCTTGGGATTGAATTTAGAGTTTAAGAGGCGGAGAATAAGAGGGTCGTGTATGATATATCAAAAATTAAGTGGAACAACTTGACTACTATCAGAACTCAAGAGATGGGGAGAATTTGTGGATGATGGGGTTGGGGTAAATAGTGCAGACACTTATTAATGAGAAAATGGCCAAATGACCCTTAACCTATAGTCGAATTCTCAACTACACACTTATATTTTACGGAGGTCCTATTACTCCCTTAAACTATTTTAAAGCGGAATATAAATCACCCTAAAACTACACAACCACATTCTTTCCCTGTAGTGTGCACCATTTTCTCCTTATTAATAGTAGTGAAAACTAGTTGTATTAGGGAAATAGCTAGAAAGATATTTGTAGTCTCGTTGGATAAGGTTGGTAGAGACAGAGGGAATTGATGGTGGAGTAAGGCGATTCAAGAGAAAGTGAAAGCCAAAAAGAATTCTTATAGAGAGTTGTTGGTAAGCAGTGACGAGAAATATAAAGGTCAAACAAGAAATTGTATAAGCCGACGAAGAATGAAGTGAAGCGAGTAGTTAAATGACTAAAACATCTTTTGAACACTTGTATAATAAACTTCAGCATAGAGGCAATCATAAGAAATTATATAGGCTCGTCAAGCAAAAGAGAAAAGGGTCCGAGACCTGGACCAAGTGAATTGCATTGAAAATAAGAATAACAAAGCATTGATAAAAAAGACACATTAGATGTACAATTTTCTTCATAAAAGGAAGCAAAAATCTAAGATTACAAACGGATACCATCGCATCATCAATATCATGTTTTAAATGCAACAAAAAAGTGATAAAATGACATTTTTCTATCACCATCAACTACTAAAATCAACCACATTAGTTTTTACTAGTTTAATGCTACCTTCATTTGTTAGATCAGTCAATATTTTACATAATACATCATATATTGACATTAAACTGTACCTTGTCATTACTCATTACCCTTTATTGCCTTAAGTTTGTCAATATTTTAGTTTGCCCAATAACTTTTTTTGTTATAAACAAGGATATTATATTAATAGTAGCTAATATGCGTCATTATAAGATATCGGCAGAGTGCCCTAATTAGTCTAAGTACTTAGGGGAGGGGATACAAAAATACTATTATATTCGATAAGGCTTGGTAGATACTTTGTTAATCTAGTAAAAGGAGTTCCTACTTTAATTGTCCCTTTCACGAAATTTTTCTTTGACGCATTCCAATCACTTGTTAAATTACTTAAATCCTTATCATTAACAAAAAGGTTTATTTTTCTTATTTCACTAGGTAAGAGTTATTTTTTGTTTCTATTGAAAATTGAATTTCTATTTTGACATACCTCTTGAACTTAAGGGTAGGTCTTCATGTAAACAAACTCAAAAATATAATTATCAGAGAGACTCATGACTGATTGTTGGGTTTGCACTTTGGGATTGTCGTGCATATTCATAATTACACTAGAGAACTTGGTCGCGCTTCGCGCGATCATTAAAAATAAATATTTTGGTTAATTTTATATTTACTCTATTATTTAATCGTAATATTATTGTTTGTTTTAATAATATGAAGATTGTGAAAAAAATAAAGCTTGACAAATTTTACATCTATTAAATGAGGAAGAATATAGTTTTTATCAAATAAGTTAAAATATATTTACTAATAACAAATTCTTCCATTGCATGAAGTTGATCCTTTAATATATAATATATATTCCGGTGTACCATTCTCCTTAAATGTCTAAGAAATATCTCATAATGTGAAATAACACTGTAACACTAAACAAATGCATCAGCAAATGAAATTTATATTAAAAAATATATTGAATAAAGATGTAATAATACCTTAATAGAATTTTCTATCCATTTTTAAAAAAAAACTTCACCCTTTCAATTTCGTTATATCTTCTTATTTAGTAGAAGAATCATCATTTATTATATTCTACTCCACCTTAATTTGTACCATCAGAGTTTTAAGAATAAACATTAAATTTTAAATCGAAATAAAAAATCATTGAAAAATGACAGAAAAAATAATAATAGTATATGAAAATTAAAATAAGGTGCAAGAAAAGCTTTTTCACGATAATTTTTTGAAATATATTGATAACAATTAAAATGGAGCTCTTATTTTATCTTTAAAATTAAGTTGATTGAATTGAATTAGTAGAATGTGAAAAAATATTAAACTAATAACTTTTTAATATTATTAAATGCATTTTCTTTTTAATTGAGTAGTAGATTAAAAGTTCCGAATTAGGATATTAAAATAATATCTTACTCTCTCCTTAATTATTATGGTATTGCATGCAAACATTTATTTTCCTTAAATGGTGATTCATTTTCCATTTATAGTTATATCCAATTAATTTCTAATGTATTGAATGTGGTTATGGAATATTGAAATAATATCTTTATCTTTCCTTAATCATAATAGAATTATAATTTAACATTTATTTTTCTGAAATGATAATTTTGTTTTAATTCCTAGAACATACTGTTTACTATATTGAATGTAATTATAATAAAACATATTGTATTTAGTATGACAAAAGAACTCAAAAATTTGAGAAATTAGATAAATAGTAATCTTAGCTTCTAAGAAATGTCACATCATCATTTACAAATTCAACTTTTTATATATAAAAGAGTTTAAAAAGAAAAAATAAGTGATTTAAGAAAATAATATATATAACATTAATAATGAGATGAAGATTAAGGAAAAAAGTGAAATAAATTAGTAGTATTGATGATGATAAAAGTTAAATAAATCATTTTTTCTATTATTTAAATTTTTAACATAAAATTTCCAATCTTTTAAAATTAAAAATAAATGTTAAAAATAAAAATAAAAATCGAGGCAATAATTATTTTAAAGAAAAATATAACCAAAATTGTCAGAAAAAATTGATAAGAATAAATAAGTAGCTATTACTAAGAAGGGTGTCACTACATTTTCTATTTTAACTTTATAATATGGATAGAAACTTTTAGAAGAAGAAATGATCCAAAAATTTAAAAATAATGATTCCTTAAATGGTAATTCCTTTTCCATTTACAGCTTTTCAATGAATTTTTAATGTATTAAATATGGTTATGGATATTGGAATAATATTTTTATCTTTCCTTAATCATAATAAATTATAATTTAACCTTTATTTTTGTGAAATGGTAATTTTCTTTTCATTCGTACAACATATTGATTAATATATTGAGTAATTATAATAAAACATGTTGTAGTTAGTATGACAAAAGAATTCAAATTGAGAAATTAGATAAATAGTAATCCTAACTTCTAAGAAATGTCACAATATATATATAAGAAAATGATATAAATTACATTAATGATGAAATGAAGATTAAGGAAAGAAGTAAAAGAAATTAATAATAATATTGATGATGATAGGAGTTAAATAAATCATATTTTATATTTTATAAATTTTCACTATAAAAGTTTCAGTCTTTTAAAATTAAAAAAATGCTAAAAAGTAAAACTAAAACTAAAAATCGAGGCAACAATTATTTTAAGGAAAAAATAACAAAAAATGCAGAAACATTGATAAGAATAAATAAGTATCTATTGCTAAGAAGGGTGTCACCCCACATTTTCTATTTTAGCTTTATTATTACATATAGATAGAAACTTTAAGATGAATTGAAGAATGATCCAAAAATTTTAAAAATGACAAATCAATTATGTAAAAATACATATGTAATTCTTATAGAGTTATAATAACTAATTTCTTAAATTAAATAATTAAAATATAGAAAAAAAAGTAATTAAGAAAATAATATAAATAACACTAATTATGAGATTAATAGCATTGATGAGGAAATGAACTAAATATGATCATCTTTTTAAATTCTTTTTGAAGAAAATATATATAAACTTTAATTAAAGATAAATAAGAAAAAAAAACTTTAATTAAAGATACAAAAAACTCAAGACAAAATAAAAGAAGAAAGAAATTAGAAGAATAATGAGGTTGAAAGAAATAATATCTAATTTTCTCTCTTTTCAAATCACAAAATAAATTTTTGCTTGTTCTCTTCCTAGTTTGATACGAATTCCATAAATAGTTTGATTTTTTCTCTAAATAATTCTTCTTACCCTTTGAAACACTAATTAGCCTTTCTATAAATTTCTCAACCACAATGAATTTTCTCTCCTTGTAGGAGGAATAAACATTTTTTCAAAAAGTCTTTCATTTTGAAGAGAAACTTCTGTTACATGATCTCTTTCTTTACATCAATATCTTCACAAGAATCATGAGATATTCTCTCTTTCTCCTTTGTTAAAAAAGTCACATGACCTAGAAATTTGATGGACATCTTAGCGACAGAAGTTGATACCATATATTCATCATCATCGTCAAAAGAAGAAGAGCCAAAGTGAAGAAATTTGTTCTTATTTGTTACAAATGCTCAAATATTTTATTTTATTTTATAGGCTAAATAATTATAAACAGTTATGAAAAATGAATAGTTTTTATCTTTTCATCTTCCATTTACTTAAATCTATATTAGTGTGATGGATGTTATAAAGGGCATATTTAATTGGGTATGAATACTTTCAGATTTTTTGAAATACAAATAAAAAATACAAAACAAAGATGAAATGTCAAAAAAAGGAGAAAAAAGATAAATAGAAATGATGGCCATAGAGAGGTGCCCCATCAAATTATCTATATATATATATATAGATTTATTTTCGAATAAGGAATGAATAGATGAATTCACATCACAATTCAAAGAAAAATCTAATATCGTCAATTACTTCATCCCTAAAATCTAAACTGCATATGTAAATTCTACTCGTACATCCTAAAGTACAAATTTATTGGGACTCACAAACCTAGAAAATCATCCACATATTCAAACATCAAAAATAGAAGACACATCACAATATACAACTAACGCTACAAAAAAATAGAAGTCGTAACTAACAAAATAAACTTAGAAAATTCTAAAACAATTAACAAAAAACCCTAACATGTAAATAAAATAATTAATATCAGGAGTTTCAACACCTGTTTTCGAAAATTATTAAGAAATGAAAATTCCAAGTTAAGAAGAAAACCTTTTTTAAAATCTTAAAAAAATTGACCCCAAATCCTAATGAACTCGTAAATACTACAAATCTGGCAAGAAAAATATATATCACATAATACATATTCTTAATTACATTCATTTCTTGAATAAGGAAGCAAGAAATAAAATTTACACATAACAATAAAAGAGAAAAGAAGAAGCTAATATCGTCGATGAAGGTAGTTTAGGATTTTACCTTTAAATCCTAAACTACAAATAATTTATTAAGGCTCAAAAACATGGAAAAATCAATCGCATTTTCAAGCATAAAAAATAACAACCAACTCAATATACAATAACAACATATATATTAAGACATAAAATATTATCATAATTAGCAAAAAAAGAAAAATTCTAACTCAAAAAATAAACTTAGAACTTAGAAAACCCAAAAAAAACTTGCACCAAACCCTAACAAATAAAAAGAACAACCAATATCAAGTGTTTTTTTTTATGGAGAAGAGCCTAAAATGTTCAACAATTTGATTTAGTATAAAATTACCCTACATTCACCTTTCGATTTTTGGCCCCCAAATACACTTCGCGTCAACTTTTTGGCAAAAAATACTCTTATTTCTTACGGTCCAAACTCATAAAGTGGATGAAGGACAATATTGTACCAAATCCCTAGTCTTGGGACATTTTAGACCCTTCTCCTTTTAAACAACTTGAAATTACTTAATATATGCATGGGCTCATATAATTTACCTGATTTTGAGTTCCATAGTAATTAAAAATAAAAAAGTGTCAGTCTTCTACTCTCTAAACTCACCTCCCCCCACCTTTCACTTCCTCTTTCACTTGTTTTCCTTGGTGGACCTTGTCCACCATTTTTAAATTTTATTTTTTTCAACTTATGAAAAATCATGGGAGAAAAAAGTTGAAAAATAACGACATTTATATAGTAATAATTAGTTCAATAGAGAATGATTTAATTAAGCAATTATATGTATATTATATTTTTCTTTTGTGTGTATTCAAAATTTAAAATAAAAGAATGAAAATAACTTTTTTCCTATCCCCACCCCGATAATAATACAAATTAAAAGAACATGAACATGTAAGTTCATTTTAAATTTGAGTCTCTCATATCCTAATTAAGAATAAGGATTAAAAAAAAAGAATAAAAAGAGGAAATGAACAAGACAATTGGATAATTGATAGATAGAGTACAATCACATAGATCGAGTATGAATTTTAGTTGGATCCCAGTTATGAATTGAGTTATAATAAATTGAGATTAATTTAAAATAGATTAATAGGAAGATATGATGAAATTAACAATTTTTTAGATATTATTTTCAAGCGTATCGGGTAAAATTATGAATCTTATGTGGTTTTTATTGTTTATTTGAGAAGGGTTTAAATTTGGACCCATCAAATTAGGAAACATAATAGATAAATATTTAATGATTTTACTTAGGAAAGTTGTTAAAAATAAGGATAAATATGAGCTGAAGGGTTAATGTCGAGGGCCTTTTTTAGTCAAAAAAATTCACGTCAAAATTATTTGAGGCCCAAAAGACGAATGAAGAAGAGTAACATCCATTCTCTAATATACAAAAAAAAAAAAAATAGCTAACAAAAAATTGGCCTTTTCATGTTTGATCATAAAACTGGGTATCTACGCTTTGTTCAGGAAGAATGAGCCATTAATATTATACCATCTAGCACTTCATTAAAATTATTGTACATAAATTAAAGGCCTTTTCATAATCAAATTTAGGATATGCAAAAATAAAATTATTTGGGACTTGGGAGTAGTTCATAATTGGACAGTTGAGTTTGCACCTTGAGGTTGGTATGCACACGATTCACAATCAGTATTTTCAAAGACGTTTTCGGAACGAATCTTTAAATTGAAAGCGTAAATTCATAACACATACATATGCCTAGAATTTGAGGCGTAAAAAGTACGCATTGGATATTAATTTTGAATTTTATTGTTTGAAAAGTATTTTTTCTTGAATAATATTTTTTAATGATATTTATACTTTATATTATCATATCTTTTAGGCTATAGTGTTTTTTTTAAAATAAATATAAATAAATAAAATAACTCTCATAGAAAATGATCAAAAATAATTTTTTTAAAAATAATCGTGTCTGAAACTGAAAATATAGAGATTACATAGCACTATATTTCAGAGACTCAAAAACCTATAAAAATCAATCACATATGCAAAAAAAAAAACACAATATGCAATTAATACATATGTAAGAAATAAATATTCTAACTTCTACAAACAAACTTAGAAAAATCTAAAATAGTTGACACAAAACGTAACACATAAATAAAATAAGTAAATATAAGGTATTTTAACAAGTGTTTTCGAGATTTATCAACAAATGAAAATTCTAAGTGAAAAAATAACTTAGAAACCCTTTAAAAACCTAACCCCAAAATTTTAATTAACACATAAATACTACAATTCTTACAATGCAAGAAGAAAAAAACACACATAATCAAAGAGGGATAACACATATATTAACACATAATTGTCAGATTTAACGAGAAATAGAATTTTATTCGGGAAATAAACTTAGAAAATTACCTTAAAGCTAGCCGTTGATAGCAAATCCTAACACTTAAATAAAACAACTTATATTTAGCAAGAAATGAAAATTTTTAGTGAAAAAATAACATAGAAATCCCTTAAAAAGTTAAACCCCAAACCCTAATCTACACATTAATATTTAAAAATCTTACAAGAGAGGAATAAAACTACACGTAATCAAATAGAGATATTTAAAAAATGACATATTTTACAATATTTAGACGAGTTAAGATAGATGATATTAGCTCGGTGATATTCACTCGCACGTAACTATCTTTTCCTCTCTCATGTTGAGGAACAAGCGAAATGTTTTTTAAAAATAGGTTAATTTAGTTTAGTGGCTTGAGATTGTTTTTTTTAAAAATAAATAAATAAGGGATCAATATTTATGTAGAATAGAAATTGTCACTTGCTTCTAATTAATTAAGCTTAAAAAAAGCATCGCATAGAAAAAAATAAGCCAAATCATTGAAAAATAACCTTAATATAACACTGACGGGAGGAATTTTAGTCGGTAGAACAACAAAAAGAAAGATGAAATAACAACGATACAAAAACTAATGCCTTTTTGGGCAATAACCATTGAATTTATTCGGTACAACAACAAAAAAAAATATAAAATAACATCACTAATAATGCTGCATAATCTGTTTTCCATAAATAAATATATGGTTTAGAGGGTTTACTACATAACCTCCACCAGCGTGTTCGACAAATTCAGTTGCATTTAGAAGATCACCATGACAAAGACAAACTATCTCCACTTCATCTTTCTTCTTATACGAATATAACAGTCCTTCAGTCTTCTTTCCATTTTGTCCTTCACCTCTTGTGAAAACAATAGTCATATGGTTGAGCATGAAGTTTTTGATCTTCCCTTTAGTAATATAATTTCCTGAATACACAGGTGATTTATGTTTAACGAAAGATAATTTCACATCGAGAATTAAAGGAAAAATTATTTCCTACTTTAATTTTGATACAAATTCAAATTGACTTGCTATATAAATCAATTCGTAAAATTTTGATACCTTGAGTTGGTGGTTGTTGCATTTGAACCTCAACTACACTTGAAGCAACACTTCCTTGCGATCCACCTAAAAATATCAAAGAATATTTTCCATTAGTTATTCACAAAAAAATGATTCATTTTTTTCGAGTGAACATCAAAATTACCTTTTAATGAAAGCCCTAAATTCAGTTCCACGTTTTCATTCTCTACATTTGAAGTTCCTATGTTTTCTTCAGCTTTCTCCATGTTAGCAAAATTTAAAAACCAAAAAAGCTATTGAATTTCAAACTAAAAAATTATAAAGTGGAAAAAGAAAAACTCAATGAAAGTTTCAGTGTGGAGAAATCATTAGGCCATTTGGGAGCTTATAAAGAAGAAATTTTTTAGGTGGGAAGGTAGAAAAAACGTGAAGAGGTATTTCATTTCCATGGATTTAGTAAAATGACAAAATAGCCCTTGAAAAGTGACACATGATTGTTCTAAGAATAGCCTGATCACGTGGTTTAACAAGGACTTTGGAAATTGAACCCAAGAAGTAACTGTTTAATAGTGACACATGTCATTTATAAATTCATAACTTTTCTTTGACCACTTTAAAAAGAGGAAAAAGGTTAAATGTATTTTTCTACTATATTTTATTGGTCAAATATATTAAATGTTATATTATCCGATGATTTTTACTTTCAACATTACTGAATTTTATAGGGTAAACAATACAACTTTTATTTGTTTAGGGTCTAATACGTGCATTTTCATGATTTTTCAAAATTAGCATCGTGCCAGATTTCGGTCATCAGATGCATGTATATCAGTTACATGTATCTCAGATACATTAAGTTTAAGATTAGGTGTAATTTTTTTTCCATAAACACGGTATCCAAATATATTCACATAGTACCATCAATTACAGTTTCGATCTACCATATATAGTTGATTAATTACATAATATTAGTATAATATTTTCTTTAATTATTTACCATGTATAGTACTTACCATGTTTATTATTTCATGTATAGTTTTCGTCTAACCTTATAAGGAGATTTCCTTCATTCTAGAGGAATAGAAATCAAAGTTCTTCTCTTATTCATATCTATATTTTAAAGTATATTTGATAGCAAAAAATCATGTATCTGAATATATTTGATTTGAAATTTAATGTAAAATTATTACTTAGTGAGACAATATGTAATTGTTTTAATATAGGGAAAATAATTAGTTAATATGAGAGGAATATTTGTGTAATTATGTAGTTTTTCCAACTTAATATTTCTCTAGTCCATGTTAAGTGGACATTTTAAGAAAAGTATTTTAGTACATAACCAAAATGCTACTTTTCACTATTGCTCTTATGATAAATTTCAAACTATTCCCCGATAGAATATAAAGTAGTTAAGATCGTCACTAAAAGAAGGATGAACTAAATATAAAAAAAGTCTCAAAAATTCTCTTAAACTTTTGAATAATTCACTTATTATAATTTTTTTTAAAAATCTCAATGATTCACTTAATATAAACTAGAGGAAAAATAAATATGTTTGCTTTAACAATTTCCTATAAATTGGCAACAATGGTTTTGGGTTAATAAAGTAGGATTAGTTGACGATTTTAAGGATTTCCGAGTTTGGGTATAAATTGCTTGCTAATTAAATTTGAACAATAATGTGTTAAAGTTAATCTATTTACATCTTAAGGTTTGGGGATAACTGATTGAAAATTCTCACTTAAATTTTCAAGTTAAGTGTATACAATCCAACTTGATTTATTGGTATCAAATTTAGAGTTTAAGAGGCGGAAAAAGGATCGTGTATGTATCAAAAATTAAGTGAGACGACTTGACTACTGTCAGACATGAGGAAATGGAAAAGAAATTGTGGACAATGGGGTTGGGGAAAATAGTGGGGACGCTAATTATTAGTAGGAAAAACTAGTTGCATTAAGGTATTAAGTAGCTAGATAGGTGTTGGAATCTCGTTGGTAAGGTTGGTAGAGACAGAGGGAATTGATGGTGAAGTAAAGCGATTCGATTGATAGTGGAGTAAAGCAATTTAAGGGAAAGTGAAAGCCAAAAAGGATGCTTATAGGGAATGTCGGTGAGAAATGACGAGAAAGATAAAAATCAAATAAGAAATTGTATAACAACGAATAAGGAAGTGAAGTGAGCAGTTAAATGACAAACAACATCTTTTGGACAATTGTATAGTAAACTACAACATAGAGGCAATGATAAGAAATGGCATAGGCTCGTCAAGCAAAAGAGACGAGGGTCCGAGACCCGGATCGAGTGAAGTTCATTGATAACAATAAAAACAAAGTATTGATGAAAAAGACACAGATTATATGTACAATTATAAATGCAACAAAAAAGTGAACATCAGATTTAAAACGAATACCAATTTATCAATATCATATTTTAAATGCGTGATAAAATAACATCTTTTGTTCACCATCAACTACTAAAATCAACAACCAATATCATGTTTTAAATGCCAAAGAGAGAATGTTATGCTAAGAGTGACACCCATTCTCTAATATACAAAGAAAAAATAGGTTACAAAAAAATTGGTCTTTCCATGTTTGATTCTAAATTTTGGCATCTACGTTTTGTTCAGGAAGAATGAGCCTTTAATATATACCATCTGACACTTTATTAAAATCATTGTATATAAATTATTAGTGACTTTATAAATAAAACATTTATAAGAAAATGATTTTGGAATAAAAATAAAAATTGAGTGACTTTCTGTGAAAAACTCCTTAGTTGAGTGACCATTGAAGATACTAACTCGTGAACTTTAGAATATTTATGAATGAAGAAACTGTTAAGAAAAAGAGAATCTTCTCTTAAAGGATATGCCTTCTTCGTAATCGAATTTTGGATGTACAAAAATAAAATTATTTGGGAGTAGTTCATAATTGGACAGTTGAATTTAATGAGGTAAACAATAAAATAACTCTCATAGAAAATGACCATAAATATATATTTTTTAAAATAATCATATGCCTGAAACTGAAAAGATAGAGATTACATAGCACTATATTTCCGAGACAACTTTATTCATTTTTAATCATTACTTATACACTTATTATCATTTCCTTCTTTGAAATATATAAACAATAATTGGTGCAAAAATTAGTTGAAGATAGTATTGTAGTCACTAGACGTGGAAATGAATGGCGATTTTATTTTAAAAATTATCTTGAATTAAGTAGCTAGAAAATGGTTGAAGTCTCGTTCGGTAAGGTTGCTAGAGACAGAGGGAATTAATTGTCAAATAAGGGATCAAAAAATGAAAGGACAAATTACTTAACTACACTCCTTTACTTACCTTAATATCCATTTATCCCTACTTATTTCAAAAAATTTTAAAATCCCTTATTTACCTATGTATCCCGCATGTATTCCGCATGTATCCCGTGCATAATGCTATGTATCCCACTATGTGGAATGTATCAAACGCTATGTATCCCGTGCACAACGCTATGTATCCCGCTGTGTGGAATGCATCAAACCTAATGTATCCCGTGCACAACACTATGTATCCCGCTATGTGGAATGTGTCAAACCTAATGTATCCCGTGCACAACGCTATGTATCCCACAAAAATCATTTTTAAGGGATTTTTGGTAAATAGAAAACTAGAAGGGATATGATGTTATTTAGTACTTATAATATGTGGTTCCTATAATTTATACAAAATGAAATCCACATTACAATAACGGAAAGAGATCTAACATCGTCAATCAATTCATCCCTAAATTCTAAACCACATGTAAATTCTATCCTTAAACCCTAAATTACAAATTTATTAGGACTTAGAAACCTAAAAAAAAATAATCATACGCACACAAACATAAAAATAGCAATCACAATACATTAGTAATAGCATATGTATCAACTAGGGGTGTACAAAATCGAACCAAAAACTGAATCAAACTGCAAATTGAGTCAACCCGAAAAAAAAGCCCGACTAGTGGTTTGGTATTGAAAAAAAAATCCGACTATATTTGGGTTGGTTTGGTTTTAACTAAAAAAAACCAACCCGACATTATATATATAATTTTAAAATTTTATTTTATACATACAAATATTTACTTTGATATAATTTTTAAATATTTCTTATACTTTTTAATAGTTTTTATCTTTTAATATATTATTTCAAGTTTGAAACTTAGAATTATGAATGGTCCAATAAAGATTATAGTCCACAGATGTTGGTAATTATTATACAGCTTAAATCAAAATCAAATTAATACTAATGCAAAAAGAAAATCAATTCAACACTAAGAATGACAAACTATTGAATATTTGTTCTTTAGTTTTACATTGGTTTAGACAATTAAAATACATAATCTAATTTTAATTTCCTTTAATATTTAGTCATGTAACTAATACTTATTAAACTTATTTTAGCATGATTTAGTACTTTTAAGTTATGATCATTTTCACTATGACTTGTTAATTTGCAATATTTATTTTACGCGATTTCATTATTTTTATTTTTGTTGGATATTTTAGTGTCATTAATCATATCATACTGTGTTATTTTTTTAAGAAACATCTTAGATAGTTGTATTTTGGTAGGACTAAAGAAATATTTGAAGTACAAGTAAATTATATGTTTGTATGAATACTTTACTGGAAAAATCCGAATCAACCTGAAAAAATCCGAAATTGAAAAACCCGAGTTTTATTGGTTTGTTTTGGTTTATAAATTTAAAAATCCAACACAAATAATTTGATTTGATATTTGAAAATCCCGAACCAACCATGTCATGTACACCCCTAGTATCAACACATAAATGTCACATTTAGCAAGAAATAAATAATTGTTAGATTTAGCATAAAATAAACTCGAAAATAAAAGAAACTCAATCATAGTGGTAATTTAATGTGTGAGTAGTCGAGTACACATTTGGGAGAGATCCTAGAATAAAGATATACTTCCTCCGTCCCTAATTACTTGTTTACTTTTGAATTGACAAACCTATTAAGAAAACAATGATTAACATAGTGAGTTTATCATTTTACCCCTATTAATTATGAAGTGGATGAATTAAAAATTTAAGATTTTCAAGAAGTTCTACCTTTTTTCAAAATAATTAATTGAGGGTATAATAGGTAAAAAAAATTGTCCTTTCTTGATTTGTCAAAATGGACAAGTAATTAGTGACAACTAAAAAAGGAAAAGTGGACAAGTAATTAGGGACATAAGGAGTATTTGTTAAGTTTATTTAACAGAAGAAATTAAATAAAAATAAATGTATGATATATTTTATTGACTTTACAATAGAATAAAATGAGAATTGATGAGTCGATTCATCTACACGTCTTTTATTTCTACTTTTTTTAGGAAACAAGAATATAAAATCTGGATCACATTTTGAAAAAAATAATTCAGAGTTCATTCACAATTACATTCAATGTTTGAATAAGGAATCAAGAAATGAAATCCCGAGTGTTTTTCTTTTTTGAACCTAAATGAAGCAAGATTGAGTCTGTCCATATATTCTCATTGGTCTTACAGTTGAGTCGTAGTGGCATGTCTTCTTCCTTTGAGAATATATAATCCATGTCCCTCGTAGTGGCGGCATGTCTTGCTAGAGCGTCAGCTACACAATTTGCCTCCCTGAAGCAATGGATAGTTCATATTTTGGATTTTTCTCACTGTTTTCCTTAGAGTCCAAGGCGTTGGAGTCAATCCTTTTATCATATTCACTGCTATTTGACTATCCATCTCCAAAATTATGTGAGAATTTGACTTGTCATGGCACCATTCAATCCCATATATGTAAAGCTGCCTGCAATTCACAAGAGTTGTTAGTAGAAAATTGGGTAGATTTAGCAAAAGCCATGAACATCGATCTTTCCATTTTTTTCCCTAACGATTCCAGCCAATCTTTGTCCAGCTAGCATCTGTATTCAATTTCCATATATTTCCTTGAGGTCTTGTCCAATAGAGACCAGGATGCTAGTGATTCTTGGTTTATAATTTTCAGCAATCAAGCATATAGTACTCCATCCCCATTTACTGTCCATCTTGCTGTATTTTTTGGAAATAGCCACCTGCACATTAAATAAAATTTGGTTAATTATATATTTTGAACATATATAGAGATATTTTTACCGTCATACCTCTTGGCATTCCTTCTTTTCCAGATTTCCCACAAGGTAAAAATGGTGTTACGTGGTAGGAGCATCTTGTGTACTTCATTCCTAGCGTTTGTTTGACACCAATAATCAAGAACCCCCTGCACAGTATTGGCATTATGAGTAATACCAAGTGGTCTGGTCACATAGTTCCAGACTTTAATAATGGCCAAATCACTAGTAGTGAACAAGTGATCAAGAGTCTCTAGCTAGTTGAGTATCCCTACAACAGGAGTACCTCGTGTCCATTTGAATACCAAAACTTCTGATAATACTATCAATGGGAAGTTTTCTTTTCAGAACTCTCCACATAAAGAACATGGAATTTCTTTTCCCCAAATCTGATTATACATAGGTTCTTTTTTCTCACCGTGTTGCTGCCAGGTTTTCTTTGTAATCGGACTCTATTGGCTAAAGGACCCTTATTAGGCCAGTTATCCCACCAGAAATATGCATTACCTTCGTTGATTTCCCATTTGATACTTTGTTCCACAATTGGCCTAATATAAAGCAAGTTTCTCCAAGCATTGGAATTTTTTGAGCTAATAACTTTGGCCACCATATTGGTTCTAGGACAATATTTGACCTTCATAAAGTTGGACCACAAGTTATTCATGGTCTTCATCCTCCACCATCTCCTGGCAGTGAAGGCCTTGCAAATGTCATAAAAGTCTTTTAAAGCCCAAACCACCTTCTTCGGTAGGATAACACATATTTTTCCATGAAGACCAATGATGTTTGTTCTTACCGTCTCTCTTTCCCCAAAAGAAATTTGAAAAAATAGTCCTCAATTTGATAAAGAATAGTCTTTGTAGGTTCAAGAGTTGCAAAGGTATAAAGCGTTTGGGATTGTAAAATATACTTAATGATAAGAGCCTTACCACCTGGAGAGAGGAAGTTATTCTGCCATCCACTAGATTTATTGATGACTTTAGTAGCCAAATCAGTGAACAAACTATTTTTCTTCTTACCAGTATAGATAGGGCACCCCAAATAGTGAAAGGGAAAAGTAGAATGATTATATCCAGTCCACGTCTTGATTTTCTTGTTAGTTCTGTACTGGACATCTTGATGAGTGATAAAAACAACTTTTATCCTTGTTAATTTCTTGACCAGAGGAATCTTGGTACTTCTTCAGTTCTCTCATGATAAGCTTGATAGATTTCTTGTTGATGGAGGAAAACAAGACGATATCATCAGCATAACATAAGTGATTGACTTAAGACCCATTCATGCTCATAGAAAATTCTTTGAAATCATCTTTGTGATTAAAAGTTGATTAAGGGCTTTGGAGAGTCCCTTGGCTCCTTGTACCTTAAAATGTAGAATTCTATCCTTATACTCTTAAATATAAATTTATTAAGACTCAAAAACATATAAAAATCAGTCACGTATGCAAAATAAAAGATTAAAAAATAGCAGCGCAACACAATATGCAATTAATAATATATGTATTAACACATATATAATTGTTTGATTTAGCAAGAAATGAAAATTCTAACTTCTACAAATAAAAACTTAGAAAAATCTAAAATAGTTAACACCAAAAAGAACACATAAATAAAACAACTAAATATAAGGTATTTTAACAAGTGTTTTCAAGACTTATCAACAAATGAAAATTCTAAGTAAAAAAATAACTTAGAAACCTTTTAAAAAGCTAACCTCCAAATTTTAATTAACACATAAATACTACAATTCTTACCAGAAGAACAAAAATACACATAATCAAAGAGGAATAAGTCGATAACATATATATTAACACATAATTGTCAGATTTAGCAAGAAATAGAAATTCTAACTTGGGAAATAAACTTAGAAAATCTTAAAGCTAAGAGTTGATAGCGAATTCTAACACATTAAGAAAACAACTTATATCAGGTGTATAAATACTACATTTCTTACCAGAAGAACAAAAATACACATAATCAAAGAGGGATAACATATATATTAACACATAATTGTCAGATTTAGCAAGAAATAGAAACTCTAACTCGGAAAATAAACTTAGAAAACCTTAAAGCTAGCAGTTGATAGAGAATCCTAACACATTAAGAAAACAACTTATATCAGGTGTTTCAAAATTTAGCAAGAAATGAAAACTTTTAGTCGAAAAATAACATAGAAATCCTTTAAAAAGTTAAACCCCAAATCCTAATTAACACATTAATATTTAAAAATCTTATAAGAGAGGAACAAAACTACACATAATCGAATAGAGATAATTAGAAAATGACAATTTTACAATATTTAATTAGACAAGTTAAAAATAAATTATATTAGCATGGTGATATTCACTCACAGACAACTTTCTTCTCCTTTCTCATGTTGAGAAACGAGCGAAATGTTTTTTACAAATAGGTTGAAATTAAATGGGTTATTTAGTTTAGTGGCTCGAGATCGAATTTTAAAATATAGAATAAGGGATCAATATTTGTAATTTGTGTAGAATAGAAACTGTTAGTTTCTAATTAAACTTTAAACAAAAACACCGCATAGCAAAAAAATAAGCCGAATGATTGGAAAATAACCTTAATATATCAATGGGAGGAACTTTAATTTTGTCCAACAACAAAAGGAAAGATGAATCAAGCTTAAAATAAATAAGCATCACATAGCAAAAAATAAGCCGAATGACTGCAAAATAACCTTAATATAGCTTTGATGGAAGGAACTTTAGTCAGTACAACAACAAAAGAAAAGATGAAATAACGATACAAAAGCTAATGCCTTTTTGGGCAATAACCATTGAATTTATTCTGTACAATAACAAAATGAAGGATCAAATAACATTGATATTAAGGCTACTTAATCTGTTTTCCTTCAATAATTATATGTTCTAAAGGGTCTTCTACGTCACCTCCACCAGCATGTTCGACAAATTCTTCTGCATTTAGAAAATTACCATGACAAAGACAAACTATCTTCACTTCATCTCTCTTCTTAAATGAGTATAAAAGTCCTTCAGTCTTCTTTCTTTTTGGTCCTTCACCTTTTGTGAAGACAATAGCCATATTGTTGAGCATGAAGTTTCTGAACTTCTCTGTAGCAATATTATTTTTCTCTGAATACACAAGTGATTTCTATTCAGTTGAAGATGATTTCACATCGACAACTAAAGGTAAAAAAATATTTTTTTTCCTACTTTAATTTTGGTACAAATTCAAATTGACTAGATATATATAAATCAATTCGTAAAATCTTGATACCTTGAGTAGGTGGTTGTTGGGTTTCAACCTCAGCTACACTTGAAGCAACACATCTTTGCGATCCACCTGAAAACATCAAAGAATATTTTATTAGTTATTCACAAAAAATGATTCTTTTTTTCGAGTGAGCATCAAAATTACCATTCAATGAAAGCTCTAAATTTAGCTTCATATTTTCATTCGCCACATTCCTTGAAGTTCCTATGTTTTCTTTAGCTTTCTGCATGTTAGCAAAATCTAAAAGCTGAGAAAGCTATTGAATTTTGAACTAAAAAAATTATAAAATGGGAAAAGATAAACTCCATAAAAGTTTCAATGTGGAGAAAACATTAGGCCATTTGGGAGCTTATAAAGAAGAAAATTTCTGAGTGGGTAGGTAGGAAAAGCGTGAAGTGGTATTTCATTTCCATGGATTATTAAAATGACAAAACAGCCCCTGAAAAGTGTCACATGATTGTTCCAGGAATAGCATGACCACGTGGTTTAGGAAGGACTTTGGAAATTGATCCCAAGAGGTAACTGCTTAATAGTGACACATGTCAGTTATAAATTCATCATATAATTTTTTTTACCATTTTAAAAAGAGAAAAAGGTTAAATGTATTTTTCTACTTTATTTTATTGGTTAAATTTATTAAATGTTATATTATCCTATGATTTCTACTTTCAGCATTACTGAATTTAATAGGGTAAATAATTCAAATTTAATTTGTTTAGAGCCTAATACGTGTCTTTTTCATGAGTTTTTGAAATTATTATCGTGACAAATTTTGGTCTCCGAATACATGTATTTGACGAGTCCAATTACATGTATCTCATATATACGGGGTTCAAAATTAGGTGTAATTTATTTTAGATACATTGTATCCAAGGGTATTCACATGTATCTGACTCTCCCTCACCTCTCTCTCGCCTCTCTCCCTTTGTAACTATTGTTAATTGCCTTCAATTAGAATCTCTACCTACCATATATAGTTGATTACATAATATTTGTATATGATTTTCTTTAATTGTATTTACCATGTATAGTACTTACCATGTTAAATAGTTTAACATGCATAGTTTTCTTGTAATCTTATAAGGAGATAATCTCGTTCATTTTAAAGGAATAAAAATCAAGTTTTTTCTCTTGTTCATATGATATCATAGCCTCTTCAATCTTTATAAAGAATCAAAGAGCTTTCGCTGTCGACGGGTGACTATTACTCATACATGTCACCTTTTTGGCCAACAATTATGTAAGCAGAAGTTGGGTCACTGCGTATCTTTCTGGTGATACTTTTTCATATTCGATTTTTATAGCACCATGCCATATTTTTGGTGATTTCTTTCTCATATCTGATTTTGTGTAGCACTATACCATCTTTTCGATTATTTTAAGAGAATTAGAGATTGTAATTGATGGTAATTAACATCCTCAAACTGATGGTGGTCAACCAAAAATTTGTCAATAACACACTGTTTGGATGGTTGTTACCCGTTGTATTATATTGTGTTGTTAGTTTAAATATAATATTATGTAATCAACTATATATGGTAATGCAGACTAATTTTCTAAATTATTAATAATTTAATATAGATTAATAGTTTAAGTAGTTAAGATCGTCACTAAAAGAATGATAAATTAGATATGAAAAAAGTATCAACAATCAAACTTTGAATAATTCACTTATTTTAAACTATAAAAAATCTCAATAATTCACTTTATATAGACTAGAGGAAAAAATAAATATGTTTCGTTTAACAATTTCCTATAAATTGGCAACAATGGTTTTGGGTTAATGGAGTAGAGGTTGACGAGTTTAAGGGTTTTTAAGTTTGGGTATAAATTGCTTGCTAATTAGATTTGAAAAATAATGTGTTAAATTTATTCTATTTATATCTTAGGGTTTGGAGAAAACTGATTTAAAATTTTCTGGCTTAAATTTTCAAGTTAGGTACTTACAATCCAACTTAAATTCTTGGTATGAATTTAGAGTTTAAGATGCAGAAAAGAAGAGGGTCGAGTATGATGTATCAAAAATTAAGTGGGATGACTTGACTACTCTCATAACTCAGGAAATGGAGAAGAAATTGTGGACAATGGGTTTGGGGAAAATAGTGCGGACACTAATTCATAGTAGTGAAAACTAATTGCATTAGGAAAGTAGATAGAAAAGTGTTGGAGTCTCGTTGAGTAAGGTTGGTAGAGACAACAGAGGGAATTGCTGGTGGAGTAAAGTGACTCAATTGATGGAGTAAAGCGATTCAAGGGAAAGTGAAACCCAAAAAGAATGCTTAAAGGGAGTTGTTAGTGAGCACTGACGAGAAAGATAAAGGTCAAATAAAAAATTGTATAAGGTGACGATCAAAGATTATATAGGCTTGCCAAGCAAAAGAGAAGAGGGCTCGAGACCTAGACCAAAGTGAAGTGCATTAAAAACAAGTTAAACAAGGTGTTGGATGTGGAAAAGACACACATTCGATGCACAATTTTCTTCATAAAAGGAAGCAAAAATCTAAGATTAAAAATGAACACCAACATATCAATATCATGTTTTAAATGCAACAAAAAAGTGATAAATGACATTTTTCTGTCACCATCAACTACTAAAATCAACAACTTAAGTTTCTACTAGTTTAATGTCACCCTCATTTGTTAGATCTACCAGAAGTTTACATAATACATCATATATTGACATTAAACATTACTCTTCGCTGTTGTGCCTTGTCATTACCTTCTTCTTTTTTTTTAAGAAAATAAGCCACCTCAATAGTGGGGGTTTAGGTAGACCCCTACCAGTTCATATCTTGAGAAAAAAATTTACAAGAGAAGGAATATGGTGCTTTCCTTTATGTGGAATAATGACAATGAAAATCTCATCCTTGTACAAAAAATGCCCTATACTTAGGTTACCTAAGATAACCCTATCATTACCTTTTATTGCCTTAAGTTTGTCAATATTTTAGTTTGCCCAATTATCTTTCAATTTTTTTTATAAACAAATATATTATATTAATAGTAGCTAATATGTGTCATTACAAGATAGCGGCAGAGCGCCCTGATCATTTGAAGTACTTAAGGAAGGGGATACAAAAATACTATTGCATCCGACAGGTTTAACTGAGTTTTTGTTAGTCTAGTAAAAGGAGTTCTTACTTGATAGCCCCTTTCACGAGAACTTTTTTGACGTATTCCAATCAGTTTTTAATTTGCTTAAATCTCTATCATTATTAAACAAAAATTATTTTTCTTATTTCAATGGGTAAGAGTTGGTTTTTGTTTTTTGTTGAATTTAGGGCTGCGTATCGGTTGGTTTGGTTCGGTTTTGGAATTTATCAATTTTACTTATCGGTTATCGGTTTGTTACCATGCTAAACGGCTATGGAACCGTTAATATATCGGTTTATCAGTTAGTGATTGTTATCGGTTCGGTTATCGGGTTAATCGTTAATAGTTCACACAATGTTCATTGAGAATTACTAATGGACTAATCACTAATTAACAGTTCGCAGTAGCCAAGAGACGCTGATGATTTTTTTCATGTTAGTCCATTACTACATAAAATACTTAATAAAACTCCATATTAACCTGGACAAAGATGTCAATATTTCCCAAACTGGCAAAACTCAAAAGGATTCCTCATAACAACCAAGCCAATTTTGATATATGAAGTAAAGAGAAACCATTACAACACTACTAACGAAAATTATTAATGATCATGAGACCATTACTAATAAAAACTTTTTAATTGTAGTATTGCAATATTGTAGACATATCTCACTGACTCACTCACTGTAATGAGAAGATAAAAACAAAGACTTAAAGTAAGGGAACCAACCATTTGAACCTCAATTTAGACACTTAGAGAATGATATCCAATATAACTTGCTGGCTTGAGAGAAGTGACAGTAAATCAATGAGTAATGTCGTAACAATGGAATATTATTATGAAATTTGAGTTTCAACTATGAAGTCACTGCAGTCGGAAGACTGAAGTGTAAACCCTAAAGGCTAAAAGTGCCTAAGACCTTAAGTGATATAAATGTAGTTAATTGAACTTCTTATCAGGTTATCGAGGCACCCGATTAGAAATATGGTCGAACTGAGACCCGAACCGATAAGCCCATAAGAAGTTTATAGTAAACTGAAACCTGAACCGCTAAATCATTAACCCGAACCATTGACCCAATAAACAAATTATTGATTTGGATTATCGGTTTCGATTTGATTTTGAACAACCCTGAATTTGAATTATTCTATTTTTACATACCTCTTGACCTTAAGGGTAGATCTTCATCATAAACAAATTTAGGATACTCAAAAACAAAATTATTAGAGAGTGATTCATGACGGGATTGTTGGGTTTGCACTTTGAAATTGTCGTACACATTCATAATTACATTTAGTTTTTGAATAAGGAATCAAGAAATTATAAAATTCATATCACAATTAAAAAAGAGGATCAAATATGTCAATCAATTCATCCCTAAAACCTAAACCGCACATGTAAATTTTACCCGTAAGCCCTAAATTAGATTGGGACTCAAAAACCTAGAAAAGTTATCCATATATTCGTACATCAAAAATAGCAACACAATATAACGTAACTAATAATATATTTATTACTATATAATTGTCAGATTAACAAGAAATAGAAGTCGCAACTTACAAAATTCTAAAGCAGTTAACAATAAACCCTAACACATAAAGAAAATTCAAAATTTAGCTTTTTCCTGTTGTATTTTTTTTAGTGATTCAAGCAAATTTTCGTAATAAGTAATGATTCAATTAGCTATACTTCAGACTTGGCAATGAGATCGTGGCTTCTCTAAAACAATGGGTGAAATTAACATCATTGTTATTAATGTGAATGATAATTTATCTTTCGTAAAAAATAAATTATAATAATAATTATTAAAAACAATAACGATAGTCAGGGGTGGAGCCAACCTTCTGTTAGGGGGTTCATCCGAACCTCCTTCGGTGGAAAATATTACTATCTATACATGGTTAAAATTAATTTCTATGTATATATAGTTGTCGAACCTCCATCGATTAGTTTGTGTATTTAGTACTTCAGATTTTGAACCTCCTTATTAAAAATCCTAGCTCCGCGTCGATAGTTTCTTCAATAATGGTCCTTTAAGTTAAAAGTTCTGAAAAGTCCTGCTTTGCATCATGTCAACTACAATCTTGGTGTCCATTTCAACATTTAGCAAGAAATAAAAACTCAGTGGAAAAATAAATTAATTAAAACCCATTTAAAAAGTTAAAACTCCAAAACCCTAATTAACACATAAATATTAAAAACCATACAAGCGAGGAACAAAAACACACAATTATAAAAGGATAATTAGAAAATGACATTTTTATAATATTTAGATGAGGCAAGATAGATGATATAGGTTGGTAATTACTCATCTCCTCTCGCACACATCGATGAACAAGTAAAATGTTTTGGAAAAATGACTTGGAATTTAATGAATTGTTTAGTTTACTGGCTCGAAATTCTGCAAATTATTTTTAAAAAAAACTTATTATACATAACCAACTTAGTTACATAGTGAAATTCTTGCTTTGAATTTGTGATAGAAGAATTTCCTAACAATATATACAGAAAATCAGGGATAACTAAAAATAGTCTAGACCATTAAGTTAGTATAATAAGTTCATATTTTTTTCAATTTTTTTTTTACTACATCCAAAAACACGTAGAAAATAAGAGAAAACGCTACAAATAAAATTTTAATCCTTCATTTTATCTATGAAAGATAGAGCACTCATCAATCTGTTGGCCTGAACTCGAAATTATAGAACTATAACAAATTCTATTTGAATCAATTATATAAATAAATTAAATTATAATTAGTTTTTCAGTAACTCATTTTCCATAAGGTCTGACTTGCACAGGCTTGCCATCCTCTCGTTAACACATAATTGTCAAATTTAACAAGAAATAGAAATTCTAACTCAAAAAATAAACTTAGAAAAACTTAAAACACTAGATACCAAATCCTAGCACATAAAGAAAACAACTAATACCATGTTTTTCAATACCTATTTTCAAAATGTAGCAAAAAAAGAAAACCTCAAGTTGAAAAATAACTTAGAAACCCTTTAAAAGTTGTTAGTTGCTTCTAATTAAAGCTCAAATAAGCACAACATAGCCAAAAAAACAAGCAGAATGACCAAAAAATAACCTTAACATATCTCTGATGGAAAGGACTTAGTCTTCTACAACAAAACGAAAGATCAAATAACAACGATATCAAAGCTAATGCCTTTTTGGGCAATAGCCATTGAACTTATTCAGTACAACAAAAGGAAAGATCACATAACAATCATATTAAAGCAGCTAGTCCATTTTTCAGTAGTCAAGAATTATACTTATATGCTTTAAAGGATTTTCAACGTCGTCACCTCCACCACCATGTTTGACAAATTCAGCTGGGGTCAGAAAATTAGCATGACAAGCACAAACTATCTTCAAATCTTCTCTCTTCATAAACGAGTATAAGAAGTATCCTTTCGTCTTCTTTCCATTTGGTCCATCATAAAAAACACTAGGCATGTTGTACAAGAATTTTCTCAGCTTCTCTCTAACTTCTTTAGCACTTCTCCCTGACAAAATTAATTATTTTTCATTAGTAGTTTCGAGAAACTTGAAAAAGCTGATCGATACCATTTTTCGTGAACTTACACATTTCTTTTTAGTTAATAAATAAAGAGTGTTTCAACGAAAAAAAAATAAAAAGGAAGAAATATTTTATACATCGATTAGGTGGTTGTTGGGTTTCAAGCTCAGTCAAACTTGAAGCAACACTTCCTTGTGATCCACCTGAAAACAACAAAGAAGAATTTCCATTAGTTATTGATAATTAACGGTTCAGTATCTTCAATTTTTTAGAATTATCTCCCAAATACCGTTCAATGAATTCCCTAAATTCAACTCCACATTCCTCGAATTTTCTTTATTTTTTTCCATGTTAGCGAAATCTAAAAAATGAGAAAGTTAGTGAATTTCAAACTAAAAAATTATAAAATAGACATAGAAAAACTCCATGAAAGTTTCAGGGCGGATAAATCATTTACGCCATTTGGGAGATTATAAAGGAGAAGATTCCAGGGTGGTGCAAAGGTAGAAAAAATGTGAAGGGGTATTCCATTTCCGTGGGTTAAGTGAAATGAAAAAATAGCGTGAAACGAATTGCATGAGGAAGTGACATGTGGAAGATTGTAGGAATACCATAACCCACATGATTTATGAAGGACTTTGGAAATTGTTCCCAAAAGGTTACTGATCAAAAGTGACAATTGTTAGTTGTAAACTTATTTTTATAACTTTTGTTTACCACTTTAAAAAGAGGAAAACGTTAATTAAATGTATTTTTCTACTTTATTTTATTAGACAAATTTATTAAATGTTATATTATCTGATTATTTTTTACTTTTGGCATTTAACCTGAATAACATAAAATAAATAACATAAATCTCACTAGTTAAAAATTTAATTATGAGCCTTTTCGTGAGTTTTTTTTTCCAAATTATCATTCGTGCAAAATTTTGGTCCCAATATACATGTATTTCGGATAAATGAGGTTCATAATTAGTTGTAAATAGCCAAGTGTATTCACATGTCTCTGACTCTCTCGCCCGCAAGCTCTTTTCCTATCTATATTTCAGAATGTATCTGATAGCAAAAATACATATATCTAGGTGTATCTAATTTGAAATCTGATATGAAACTATTAATAAATGAGGCAATATGTAATCATTTCAAACTATTGGGATAATGTTGTAAAACAAGAAAAAAATGAAGGAATACTTAAACAAGAAAGTAAGGCAAAGTGTGATGGAAAGTATAAAGTTGAGAGCCTTATTTTAATCTCTTCAATTGTGTCTTTCTTAAGGGTGAAGAAGACCCTTTTATAAGAGGTAAAAATCATCCGTTTACTACCTTAACCAAAATACGTTAGTAATCTTTAATTCTTACATTAGATTAATACATGCATTGCGTTAGGTTGAAGAAAAGAAACATCCATATTAAATGGATTTGTAACACTCCCCCTTGGATGTTTATAGCTAATGTGTCTCGTTAAAACCTTACTAGAAAAAATCCAGTGGGAAAAAGCCTAGTGAAGGAAAAAGAGTACACACATCTTGTAATACGCCTTGAGTGCTGCCTCATTAAAAAACTTACCAGGAAAACCCAATGGGACAAAACCTTGACTAAGGGAAAAAGAGTAAAGCATGTATTTTACTCTCCCTGATGAAAATTTTATTTGATATCTTGGAGACGACGCATTCCAATCTTATATCTTAACTTCTCAAATGTTGACGCTGGCAATGCCTTAGTGAATAAATCTGCAAGATTATCACTCGAACGAATCTGTTGAACATTTATCTCACCATTTTGTTGAAGATCATGTGTGAAAAAGAACTTAGGTGAAATATGCTTTGTTCAGTCTCCTTTGATATATCCTCCCTTTAATTGAGCTATGCAAGCAGCATTATCTTTATACAATATTGTTGGAATCTTTGTTTGCACAGAAAGACCGCATAATTGCAAAATGTGTTGAGTCATTGATCTTAACCATACACACTCACGACTGGCTTCATGAATAGCTATTATCTCTGCATGATTTGAAGAAGTAGCAACTATTGTTTGCTTCATCGAACGCCATGATATAGTTGTACCTCCATATGTGAATAAATAGCCTATCTGAGATCTAGCTTTATGTGGGTCAGGCAAATATCCCGCATCTGCATAACCGATCAATTCTGACATGGATGTATTAGAATACAACAGCCCCATATCAATTGTTTCTTGAAGATATCTGAATATATGTTTAACACCTTTCCAATTTCTTCTTGTTGGACAGAAGCTGAATCTCGCCAATAAACTAACTGAGAAGCAAATATCTGGTCGGGTATTGTTGGCAAGGTACATTATTGTCCCGATAGCACTGAGATATGGTGTTTCATCACCAAGAATCTCTTCATCATTTTCTTGAGGTCGGAATGGATCTTTATTTATATCAAGAGATCTCACAACCATCGGGATACTCAATGGGTGTGATTTATCCATGTAAAATCGCTTCAAAACCTTTCCAGTATATGATTGATGGATAAATATTTCATTTGTCAAATGTTCAATCTGAAGGCCAAGACAAAATTTTGTCTTACCAAGATCTTTCATTTCAAATTCTTTCTTCAAACACTCAAAAATTTTTGAAAGCTCTTTAGGAGTTCCGATGATGTTCAAGTCATCAACATAAACAAATATTATTACAAATTCAGATTTTGACCTTCATATAAAAATACAAGGACAAATAGGGTCATTCTGATACCCTTCCTTTAACAAGTATTTGCTAAGACGATTATACGACATTCACCTTGATTGTTTCAATCCATATAAGGATTTTTGAAGCTTTATTGAGCAATTTTCTTTTGAATTTTTATATGCTTCAGGTACTTTTAGTGCTTCAGGGATTTTCATAAAAATATTGTAGTCTAGTGAGCCATATAAATAGGTTGTGACAACGTCCATTAGATGCATTTCAAGCTTTTCATGAACAGTCATATTTATTAGATACATGAAGGTAATTGCATCTACCACAGGAGAATATGTCTCCTCATAATCAATGCTAGGCCTTTGTGAAAAACATTGTGCCACAAGTCGTGCTTTATATCTTACGACTTTACCATTTTCATTGCGTTTTCACACAAAAATTCATTTGTACCCCACTGGCTTAACACCTTCAGGTGTTCGGACTATTGGTCCAAAAACATCACGTTTTTCAAGTGAAGCCAATTTTGTTTGAATTGCTTCTTTCCATTTTGTCCAATCATTTCTCTGTCTAAATTCATTGACAGATCTTGACTCCAAATCCTCATCTTGTTGCATTATTTCAACTGCAACATTATAGGCAAAAATATTATCCACCACAATATTATTTTGATTTCACGTTTTTTCTCGTCGAGACATAATTTATAGAGATTTCCTCATTCTCATTATTTTCAAGTACATGGATCTCTTCTTTGGTGTCATCATTTATTATGTCTCGGAGCTCTTCATGAGCAATTGCCTCCACATTATGATCATTTTGATCATTTATTTCTTTTCTTTTTCGAGAATTTTTATCCTTGGAACCAATTGGTCTACCACGTTTTAAGCGTGGTCCAGACTCATTTGCCTTAACATTTTGTCCTATTGGGACATCAACTCGAACTTGAGCATTAGCACCTGGGATATATGATTTAGTAACCCGTGAAAGGTTAGTAAATGCATCCGACAGTTGATTTGCAATATTCTGCAAATAAATTATCTTTTGAACTTCTTGCTCACATTGATTGTTTGAGGGTCTAAATGAGACAGTGAAAGTGAATTTTAATCTATCTCATTTCCCAACTATTTTTGTTTTCCCCCTAATGTTGGGTATACTGATTCATCAAAATAACAATCAGCAAACCTACCGTAAATAAATCTCCAGTTCTAGATTTCAAATATTTTATAATAGAACGAGATTCATACCCAACATATATTTCCAACCTTCTTTGGGGACCCATCTTTGTGCGTTGTGGTGGAACAATTGGAACATATACTACACAACCAAAGATTCTAAGATGGGAAATGTTTGGCTCCTGACCAAAAACAGTTGTAATGGGGAGATGTCATGATAACTGGTTGGCCTTATGCGTACAAGTGTCGCTGCATGCAAAATAACATGCCCCCAAATTGAAATAGGCAACTTTGTTCCCATCAACAATGGCCTAACTATCAATTGAAGACGTTTAATCAATGACTCTGCTAAACCATTTTGAGTATGAACATGTGCAACAGGATGTTCAACTGTTATTCCAGTGGACAAACAATAATCATTAAATGCCTGAGATTTAAACTCACCAGCATTATCAAGACGAATCATTTTTATTGCATAATCTGGAAATTGTGCTTTTAACCTTATTATTTGATCCAACAACCTCGCAAAAGCCATATTGCGAGTTGATAATAAGCACACATGAGACCATCTTGTAGATGCATCTATCAAGACCATATAATATTTAAATGGTCCACATGCAGGGTGAATAGGTCCACATATATCACCCTGTATCCGTTCTAGAAATGCAGGAGATTCCACCCCAACCTTAGCCACGGATGGTTTGATAACCAATTTTCCTTGTGAACCAGCAGCACAAGAGAATTCCTTTGATTGAAGAACATTTTGGTTCTTCAAAGTATGTCTATGTGAATTCTCAATTATTCTGCGCATCATATTATAATCGGGATGGCCCAACCGGTCATGCCAAATGATAAAATCATTAGAACCAGTAAACCTTTTGTTTACCACGGCATGTGATTCAACTGTATCGATATTTGTATGGTACAACCCAGAAGAAAGTGCAAACAATTTTTCATGCACAATTTTCTTCTCTGTATTTATTGTAGTAATATAAAGGTATTCAACATTTCCTTCATTCGCAGTCTCAACATGATAGCCATTTTGGCGAATAACCTTGAAACCTAACAAGTTTCTTTGAGACTTACTACAATACAATGCATTATCAATTACCAATAATGTTCCTCCAGGTAGTAAAAGGCCACACTTCCAGAGCCCTCAATCAATTTTACTATCGGATATTGTATTAACATATGCCTTTTTCATTACCAAATGAGAGAAATATTTCTTTTCTCTTAGTATCGTATGAGTTGTAGCACTGTCCAGAAGGCACATATCTCCATTACTCATCTTGGATCCAACTGAAGACTGAAAATTTTTATTTATCTGACTCGGAAAGAAAATTGATTAACTTTTTAGGGAAAAAGATAATTTCCGAATTAAGTAGGTCTTAATTGGTTAGAGACTCGTGCTAATAACGTGAAACAAGAGGAAAATGCAGGAATACTTAAACAAGAAAGTAAGGCAAAGGGTGATGGAAAGTATAAAGTTGAGAGCCTTATTTTAATCTCTTCAATTGTGTCTTTCTTAAGGGTGAAGAAGACCCTTTTATAAGAGGTAGAAATCATCCGTTTACTACCTTAACCAAAATACGTTAGTAATCTTTAATTCTTACATTAGATTAATACATGCATTACGTTATGTTGATGAAAAGAAACATCCATATTAAATGGATTCGTAACAGATAATAATTAGTTAATAAGGTAAGAATGTTTGTGTAATTATGATGTTTTTTCAACTTAATGCTCCCTCTAGTCCATGTTAAGTGAATTGTTGGGATATGACATATTTTTTAAGAATTTTTAAGAAAAATATTTTAGTACATAACTAATTAAAATGTTACTTTCTGTTAGGGTTTTGCCCTGATTTTCTTACCATAATTTAAGATTTATTTTTCCTTAAAGAAAAGACAAAACATTAACATAAATGTTTTTACTTTTCCTGAAAGGAAAATATAATATTCTTCCATGTTTAGTTTATTCTCTCCTTTTAGGACTCTTTTTCTAGTAAGAAAAGATTTTAGGACTCTATAAATATAGGTTTGTTTCTTCTAACACAAAACAATAACATCCACAATGTAGTCGTTTAAGACTTTTGTTTATGGAGAGATTTATTCTCTCTAAAGTTTCAATGTTTTTCTTTATATTAGTTTTGATATAATAATATTTTGATTTTTAGTATAAGTTTTTGTTATTTGATTTATCAACCATATGATTTGCAAATTGCAAACTTCCGCATGACGCCCTAATCACCCTTCATAACCCAACACTTTCCACTATTGTTCTTTAGATTATTTTCAAACTATTCTCCTATAAAATCTAAAGTAGTTAAGAACCTCATTAAATGAAGTATATATATGAAAAATGTCTCAATAATTCTCTTAAGCTTCGAACAATTCACTTATATTATACTATGAAAAAATTCTCAAAAATTCACTTAATAAAGACTAGAAAAATAATAAATATACATCTTTTAACAAATTCTCATAAACTGGCCACAATGATTTTGTGTTAATGGTGTAGAAGTTAACGAGTTTAAGGATTTCTGAATTAGGTTTGCTTGCTAAATTTGAAAAATAATGTGTTAAATTTATTTTATTTATATTTTAGGGTTTAGGGTTAACTAATTTAAAATATTCTTAAATTTTCAAGCTAGGTATTTAAATCCAACTTAAATTCTTGATATTAAATTTATAGATTAAGAGGCGGAGGAAGAAGAGGAACGTATCTAACGTATCAAGGGTTAAGTGGAATGACTCTCAGGAGATGGAGGAGAAATTAAGGACAACGGGGATTGATGATAGTAATAAGGACTGCTAATAGTAGTGAAAACTACTTGCATTAGAGAAGTAGTGTTGGAATTAGGGGTGCTCATGATTTGGATAAAAATCGATTCAAACCGAAAAATCAAATCAAACCGATTTAATTTGGGTTTTGGTTTGGTTTGGTTTTAGATTGTTAAGAACCGATAGTATTTGGTTTGGTTATGGTTTTGTTTGAAAAAAGTCGAAGAAATAAGCGAACCGAACCAACAAGTTATATACATAAATTTTATTATTATACATACATAATATATTATATTCATAAACAATTTTAAAGATTTTATATATGTTTCATCAAAATTTATTTATAATTTACTTACGAAAGAAAAAATGTCCAAGGTGAGAACATTTTTCTTATTGCTTTCATGTATATGAGTGTCTATGGAAATTCTTTGTGGGACTGAAAATGTCATTGCCTCTTCCTTCTATGCCAAATAGTGAATTTTGAAGTTTTATTCAGTCAATTCAATGATCGAAAGTTCTATAATGCCAGTCATTCTAACTATTTTTTTTGTTTGAATGGATTGTTGTCACTTTTTTCACGTTTTGAATGAATTGTTTCTTTTATTTTTATGTATGGTTAATAACCGAATAACCGAACCAAACCAAACCAAAACCGAAAACAACCAAACCGATAAATATATATTATATTTGGTTTGGTTTGGTTTGGTTTTGATAATTTTAAAACCGATTAAGTTGGTTTGATTTTGATTTTGACCAATAACCGACCCAAACTAAACCGTGAACACCCCTAGTTGGAATGTTGTTGGATAATATTTATAGACACAAAAGGGATTGATTTGTGGAGTAAAGAGGTGGAAGGAAAATTAGTGGAAGCCAAGAAGGATCCTTATAGAAAGTTGTTGGTGAGTAGTGAAGAAGCCAAAAAGGTCAAACAAGAAAATATATAAAGTGGTGGGGAAGAAAGTGAAGTTAGCAGTTACAATGACTAAAATGGTAACTTCTAAACACTTGTATGGAGAGTTTCATTATAGAGGAAGAGATAAGAAGGTATATAGGCTCATCAAGTAAAAGAGAGGAAGACCCGAGATCTAAACTAAGTGAAGTATATTAAAACAAGAAAATAAAGGTATTGATTGAAAAAACACACACTCATAAAAGGAAGCTAAATCTAAGATTAGAAACATATACCAACTTATCAATATTTATATTATAAATACAACAAAAAAGTGATAAAATGACTACTCTTTTTATCATCATCATCAACTACTAATAACATAAGTTTTTGCTAGTTTAGTGTCACCTTCATTTGTTACATCAATCAAAACTTTACAAAATACATCATTTATAACTGACATTGAACTTATAACTGACATTGAACATCACCCGCTCACTATTGTGTCTTGCCATTATTCTTATTGTCTTAAGTTTGTCCTATATTTAGTATGTCCAATTATCTAATTTCAGTTATAAAAGATTGTTCCTTTCACCAGAATTTTTTCGACACATTCAAATAACTTGTTGATTTACTTTAATCTCTAGCACCATCAAAAAAAGTTTATTTTTCTTAATCCATTTAGGAAGAAATGTTTTTGTTTCTATTGAAATTTGATATGCAACTCTAACTTACCTCTTGACCTTAAGGGTAGGCTTTCTTTTTTTTTCTTTTCAGAACTTAATGATATTAACAACCAAATGAAGGGGACATAAAGCCTAAACTCCTTTTACATCTTAGGACAAGAAAGATTCGAGTCCAGAAGCAAAATGGCAACAAAAATTTTCGAAAATTTTAAAAGGGCAACTCAATTATTCATGAAATCAAAAGGGCAACAATTTGCAACGGCATTTAAATCAGGGTTTAAAAAAGGCGCATAAACCCATAAGCCTTACAAGGCGCAACAACTTTTAGCCTTGTAAGGCTCAGCCGCCATGAGCCTTACAAGGCGCAAGACTGTCAGCGCCTTGCAAGCTATTTATTTTATTTCATTTTAAAAAAATCGTTTAGCTGTTATTAATATTTATTTTGTATTGTAATATTTACTAGAGTTGATGATTATAAAATTTGCATAGGATTTTTAATTTATACATAATTAATCATAACATATAATCATGGTGTGACTCAACTAGAAAGTAATATATTCATTTATTTTCCTCATTTTTTATCCTTTTCTCTCATTTTCTTATTTTAAAAAGAAAGTTCGTTTTCTTCTTTTTAAAATGTATATAAAATAGTAATGGTAACATTGATATCAATTAAAATTGGCCTAAATAATTTTATAAATTCTTAGTTAATGAAACAGTTACAATACCAATAAAGTAAACGTACATTGTTTCTTCAAACGGAAAAATAAAATAAAAATACCTATTTAACTCAAAATCATAGCACGTGATTATATATTATGATTAATTATGTATAAATTAAAAATCATAGCACGTGATTATATTACAATACAAGTATCTATGTATATAAATATTCTACTATATACAAATTTGACAATCACACAAACCTCAATCTCTTTTTGCTCATATCCTTTTGTACTGTTTTTTTTAAAAATAACTTGTACTGTTTATTTGCAAAGCTAGTGAAGCAAATATCCAGCTAATGACATTGTGTTGTCATTTTTATGTATGCTGTTTGAAATTAGCTACAAACACAATTCTCTCTCTAACTTTACTCTCTCTCTCTCTCTTCAACGGCAATCTCACCGGTAACGGCTAATTTTGACGGAGCTCAGGATGAGCTTCAACATTAATCCCTCTTGCTACAAACTCCCAAATCTTTAACAACATCAATAAGGCCCATTTTAACCAGATCCAAATTCCCACTTCTGGTTATATGCATTATAAGGGTTCTTTGGGAGGTAGAGTTCAGGGTTATGAGAAGAACAAGATTAAACTCCAACCAAGGAAGCATGAGATCCTCAAAGGGAAACCAGTGGTCACGTTCACTAATTAACTTTGCTATTTATTGTGTAATAATAATTTTTCTATTTAAATATTAATAACTTTTTTGATTATTTGTATATAATTAACTTTGCTATTTATTGTGTAGTTATATCTATATAACATAAAAAAAAAAAAAAAACTATAGCTATTTATTTTAAATGTATATTAATGTTTGTCATATTTTGTAGTTTGTCCAAACTTGGGCTTAATAATATACGTATTAATTACCACATAATTGTCAAATTTAGCAAGATCAAATAAAAGTCGTAATTTGAAAAATAAACTTAAAATATTCTAAAACACTTAACAATAAACCTCAATACATAAAGAACATAATTAATTTAAGGAGTTTCAACACGTACTTTCAAAATTTATTAAGAAATGAAAATCCTAAGTTAAAAAGAAAACTTACAAACCCTTAAAAAAGTTAACCCCAAACCCTATAATTAACACATAAATACTACAAATTTTACGAGAAATAATAAAATATTACATAATAAAAAAGGATGATTAGAAAATGACATATCTACGACATTTAATCCTAAAACTGGGCATCTAGGCTTTGTCCAGGAAGAATGAGCCATTAATATGTGGAAAAATTATTTAAATACACATTTTATTTTACTATAATCTCTAAAATTTTCTACCATTTTAAAAAATTACAATAATCTCATCTCGAATATATCTTTATCCCCTCTCGGATACATCCCTCCCATTAAGTAATGTATCATTCACAATCAGTGAACTATGTATCCGCAGGTTTCCTGATGTATCCGATATCCTATAATTTTAAGAAATTTTTGTAATTTGAGAATCAATAGAGATATATATGATGTAATTAGCTCTTAACACTATGATATTTATGTAATTTTATAATATACCATATAGCACTTCATTAAAATTATTGTAGATGGTCGATATGTTAATCATTGTGGCCCATTTTGAAAAATAGTCAGCTACTTTGTTGACTTCTCTAAAATAGTGAGTGACATTAACATGATTCTTATTAATGCGAACGATAGTTTCTTTAATAAATAATAATGATAATAATAATAATTAAAAAAAAATAGTTTCTTCAATAATGGTCCTCAAGTTAAGGTTCTGAGAAGTCCTGCTTTGCATCAATGTCAACTATAATCTTGGAATCCATTTCAACACTAAGCAAGAAATAAAAACTCAAAAATAACTTCAAACCCCTTAAAAAAGTTAAAACTCCAAACCCTAATTAACACATAAATATTGAAAATCTTACAAGAGAGGAACAAAAACAGACATAGTTATAAAGGGATAATTAGAATTGACATTTTTATAATATTTAGACAAGCTAGGCGAGATAAATGATATAGGTTGGTGATATTCACTCGCACGATACTCATTTCCTCTCTCACACGTCGATGAACAAGTAAAATGTTTTGGAAAAATGAGTTGGAATTTAATGAATTGCTTAGCTTACTGGCCTGAAATTGTGCAAATTAATTTTAAACAAACTTATTATACATAACCATATTAGTTACATAGTGAAATACTTGCTTTGAATTTGTGATAGAAGAATTTCCTAACAATATATACAAAAAATAAGGGATATCTAAAAAATAGTTTAGGCCATTAAATTACGATAATAAGTTCATATTTTTTTTCAAAAAATCTTTTACGACATTCAAAAACACGTAGAAAATAAGAGAAAATGCTAGAAATGAAATTTTAATCCTTCATATTATCTATGAAAGATAAATCAGAGCACTCATCAATCCATTTGTCTGGATTCAAAATTATAGAACTATAACAAATTCTATTCAGATCAATTAAATTATAATTTGTTTTTCTAACTCATTTTCCATAAGGTTCGTACTTGCACAGGCTTGCCATCCTCTGATCTCGTTAACACATAATTGTCAGATTTAACAAGAAATAGAAATTCTAACTCAAAAAATAAACGTAGAAAAACTTTAAGTAGTAAATACCAAATCCTAACATATAACTAATATCAAGTGTTTCAATACCTATTTTCAAAATGTAGCAAAAAATGAAAATCCCAAGTTGAAAAATAACTTAGAAACCCTTCAAACCTGTTAGTTGCTTCTAATTAAAGCTCAAATAAACATTGCATAGAAAAAAACAAGTAGAATAACCGGAAAATAACCTTAATATAGCTTTGATGGAAGAGACTTAGTCTTCTACAACAAAATAAAAGATCAAATAACAACGATATCAAAGCTAAGGCCTTTTTGGGCAATAGCCATTGAACTTATTTAGAACAACAAAGGAAAAGATCAAATAACAACCATATTAAAGCAGCTAGTCCATTTTTCAGGCAAGAACTATATCTATATGCTTTAAAGGGTTTTCAACGTCACCTCCACCACCATGTTTGACAAATTCAGCTGGGGTCAGAAAACTAGCATGACAAGCACAAACTATCTTTAGATCTTCTCTCCTCACAGACGAGTATAATAAGTATCCTTTAGTCTTCTTTCCATTTGGTCCATCATAAAAAACACAAGGCATGGAGTGCAAGAACTTCCTCAGCTTCTCTCCAACTTCTTTAGCACTTTCCCCTGACAACATCCGTGATTTCTCATTAGTAATTTTGAGAAACTTGAAAAAGCTAATTGTTATCATTTTTCGTGAACTTACACTTATTTTTTAATTAAGTAAATAAAAAGTGCTTCAATGAAAGAATAAAAAGGAAGAAATTTTTTATACATCCATTAGGTGGTTGTTGGGATTCAAGCTGAGTCAAATTTGAAGCAACACTTCTTTGTGATCCACTTGATCCACCTGAAAACAACAAAGAAGAATTTTCATTTGTTATTGATGATGAATGGTTCAATATCTTCAATTTTTAAGAGTTGAACTCTCAAATTACCGATCAACCCTAAATTCAGCTCCACATTCCTCAAGTTTTCTCTATTTTCTTCAGTTTTCTCCATATTAGCAAAATCTAAAAAATAGAGAGTTATTAAATTTCAAACTAAAAAATTATAAAATGGACATAGAGAAACTCCATAAAAGTTTCAGGGTGGAGAAACCATTAGGCCATGGGAGATTATAAAGAAGAAAATTCCAAGGTGTGAAGGTAGAAAAAATATGAAGGGGTATTCCATTTCTGTGGGTTAAGTGAAATGAGAAAATACCATGACCCACGTGATTTAGAAATGACTTTGGAAATTGCTCCCAAAAAGTAACTGATCAAAAGTGACACATGTTATTTGTGAATTCATTTATTTATAAAAAAAATTTACCACTTTAAAAAGAGGAAAAGGTTAATTAAATGTATTTTTCTACTTTATTTTATTGGATAAATTTATTAAATGTTATATTATCTAATTATTTTTACTTTCGGCATTAATAATCTAAATAAGGTAAACAACATAAATCTCACTAGTTAAGAATTTAATTATGTGCTTTTTCGTGAGTTTTTTTTAAAGTATAGTTCGTGCAAAATTTTGGTCCCAATATACATGTATTTCGGATAAATGGGGTTCACAATTAGTTGTAATTTATTTTAGATATATTATATCCAAGTGTATTCGCAAGGATCTGACTCTCTCACCTGCCTCTTTCCCGATCTGTATTACACAATGTATCTGAGAGCAAAAATATATGTATCTAGGTGTATCTAATTTGAATCTGATATTAAATTATTAATTAGTAAGACAGTGTGTACTTATTTCAAACTATAAGGAGAATACTTAGTTAATAAGGTATGAATGTTTGTGCAATTATGTCTTTTTTCAACTTAATACGATCCCTCTAGTCTAGTTAAGTGAATTGTTGGCATACGACACATTTTAAAAAATAGTTTAGTACATAACTAATTAAAATGCTACTTTCCACTATTATTATTTAGACCATATATTTTCGAACTATTCTCCTATAAAATGTATTAGTTAAGAGCCTCATTAAATGAAGGATAAATATGAAAAATGTCCCAACAATTCTCTTAAACTTTGAACAATTCACTTATTTTAAATAATGAAAAAATTCTCAACAATTCACTTAATAAAGATTAGAGAAAATAATAAATATATCTTGTTTAACAAATTCTCATAAATTGGCCACAATGATTTTGTGTTAATGGTGTTGGAGTTAATGAGTTTAAGGGTTTCTGAATTAGGATTGCTTGCTAAACTTGAAAAATAATGTGTTAAAAGTTATTTTATTTATATTTTAGGATTAAATAATTTAAAATATTCTTACTTAAATTTTCAAGTTACGTATTTAAATCCAACTTAAATTCTTTTTATTTGATTTAGAGATTAAGAGGCGGAGGAAGAAGAGGAACGTATCAAAAGATCAAGTGGAATTGCTTGACTACTTTCAGAGCTTAGGAGATGGAGAAGACTAGGTAAATAAAGGACAATGGGGATTGAGGATAGTAATAGGGATATGCTAATAATAGTGAAAACTAGTTGCATTAGAGAAGTACCTAAATAAGTGTTGGGTACTGTTTATAGACACAAAAGGGATTGATTTGTGGAGTAAAGCGGTGGAAGGAAAATTAGTGGAAGCCAAGAAGGATCCTTATATAAATGTAACTTTTAAACACTTGTATGGAGAACTTCTTCTTTTTTTTGCTTGAAAAGGGTGTTTATTTAATTATATATATATAATATGCATTCATATAAGGTCGGTTGCCTGAAGCATTACAATCAAACGGAATACTTGCTAAGTTACCAACAAAATAATTAAAATTATCCGATATTAATAGGGACAAATTCTTCCTATCAGAAGTGGCTCCCTCATTATCAGCATCGATGGTCTTCGAGACAAACAATGGTGGCGCTGTCCATTTCATAAAATATATGTCCTCTGTTAGTTTTACTGCTTCTTTAACTATCATATCAGCCAATTGATTCTGCTCTATGTAGCTATGGTTGATGATCTGTGGGTTCCCCAACTTCTAAAGTAACTCCCTGCATCTAAAAATTGTGTTAGTGATTTAGTCACAACCTTTATAGATAATGTTTATGATATCTGATGAGTCTGTATCAATTTGGATAGGTGAGATACATGTTATGGCTGCCATTCTAAGCCCTAGTAATAAGGCTAGTTGCTCTAAGCCAAATTCTGGGGGTAGCCACTTCTGTTTAGGCTTTAAATTGCTGTTATTTTTTTCTTTTTTGCCTAGATAGTAGAATTCTACAACTTTATCTAAAGGTGTAGCTGTTAGGATGTCCTCTTTTTTTCTGTTATGGTAGTTGTGAGTTTCTATTCAACCATATGCACCATATATAAAAAGGAAAGGCATATTTCCATTTGATGTTGTTGTGAATGTTGAAGTTCTTGATATTTTTAATGATAGTAAGCCAATCTATTTCTCTACCATTGAGAATAGGTTGTAGAAATTGTAGCATACCTAACTTATCTCACAACTGGATAGCTTTAGTGCATTTAATGAAGATATGTGTATTAGTATCCATTTCCCCGCAAATAGTACAGGTTGGGCTAATGTTGATCCCAATCGAGTGTAGATGGTGGCAAGTCGGTAGTCTCCTATAATAACTTATTTAGAGGAAGAACTTGATTTTATTAGGGCACTGGAGTTTTTAGATCTAGTTAAGATCTTTAAAGGGTGGATGATTAATGTTATTTATACCCTTTATATTATGGTACACTGATGAGGTACTGAATATTCCATTCGTTGTTATAGCCCAAGTAAGTTTGTCTACTGGGTTCGAGATGTTAGGAATAATTATTTGTTTGATTTTTTTACGGACACTTAGAGGAAGAGGTAATGTATATTTTCCAAGTTCGACAACCCATCTACGATGATGCTATTGACTGTCCTCTCCGATTCCTTAAGGAGGAAGGGGGCCACTAAGAAGGTTCCTTAGAGTTTATGATTTCCCATCAAGGTTCATCTGTGAATTCGCAAAGAGGTTCAGGGTTCGTAATTTAATTTGAGTAAGGATCTTTCACCTATCTAAATTCGGGCTCTTATGAACTCTCACCATCCCTATGGTACTATGGTTGTACAGCTACAGTACCCTATGAAGAGATTTTCCACTCTTTGTTTTGTAGAGGAGAATTTGGATCCCATGGATCTGTCCAGAAGTTGATTTGATTTTCGTCCCCTACTATCCAGTGGATGCATTCTTTGCACTCCTCCCAGCCTTTTATTATGTTTTTTCATATTGGGCTTATTCATTTTCTATGTATAGAATCATCTCTAAGTCCCTTGGATTCGGTGTAAACAACAAGAATAGCATTTGCCCATAGAGTCCTAGGGTTCTTAAAGAGTCTCCACTGCATGTTAGTCGTCCTAGCATAGCTTTTATTCTTGATGTTGCACCTCTGAACACCTAGACCACCTTTTTGTTTGCTCTTAGTAACTAAATCCCAGATGATGAGGTGCAACTTCTTTTTAACATTTGTGGAGCCCTAGATAAAATTTCGTTGAATTCGGTCTACCCTTTTGGTTATGTTGGTAGGTAGCTTAGCTAGCTGCATCATGTAAATCGGAATGTTATTAAAGGACAACTTAGCTAGGATGATTCTTCCCGCATGTTAAGAAATTTTGTTTTCCAACCGGCGAGTTGGATTGTAAGTTATCTATATTGAATTGGAAGACGCGTGTTTAGGATTTAAGATTTAGGGTTTAGATAGAGGAAGAGATATGAAAGTGTATAGGCTCGTCAAGTAAAAGAGAGGAGGATCCGAGATCTAAACTAAGTGAAGTATATTAAAGACAAGAAAATCATGGAATTGATGGAAAAGACACACATGCATAAAGGGGAGCTAAATCTAATTAAGATTAAAAACATATACCAACTTATCAATATTTATATTATAAATACAACAAAAAAAAGTGATAAAATGATATATTTTTTATCATCATCAACTACTAATAACAAAAGATTTTGCTAGTTTAATGTCATCTTCATTTGTTACATCAATCCAATTTTCCAAAATACATCATTTATTATTGACATTGAACATCACCCCCTCACTGTTGTGCCTCGCCATTATTCTTATTGTCTTAAGTTGAGTCTGCAGCCTAAAAGATAAAAAAATTGACAAAAATTCCAAAAGGGCATATTAAATTTATTTTAATCAAAGTGGTAAAATTGTTGGTAGAGTAGCGATTTTCTTTTAACGCCGTTAAACAATTAAAATCGCTGACCTATCAGCGATTTTGTCCAAAAAAAATTCCATTTTTTAAAAGAACATCACTGCCCGTGCAGCGTTTTTGGGCAAAAATTTTTTTAGCATTTTTATTAAAAAAAAATTAAAATTAAAATTATATTGAAAATCGTTCCACAGGTAGCGATTTTAGTAAATAAAAAAATTTCTTTTTTTAATTTTTTTTTAAATGGCTGAAAGATTATTTTTTTACAACTCTTAAGTATTTAACGTATCACTGATCCCAAAAAAAAATACTTTTTTTTAAAAAGATTCTTTCCATTTATTTAAAAGGATAAAATAATTAAATATGATATGAATACATGTCTAATTAGGTAATTTCCTTTAGAAAAATGGGTTGAAATTTAATGGGTTATTTAGTTCGATGGGCCGAATCCTAGACTGCAAATATATTTGTTAAGTTTATTAAGAATGGAGATAAAATATACTTTATTGGCTCTAAAAAGGAATAAAGCCTTATTTCTCTATAAATTTTTGGGCACAAAAATATACAATTTGAATCACATTTTAATTTTTTTAGAGCATATTCACAATTACTTTTCATTTCTCGAATAAGGAATGAAGAAATGAAATCTACATCATAATAAAAGATAAAAAGAAAAACCTAATATCGTCAATTAGTTCATCTCTAAACCCTAAACCGCATATGTAAAATCCACCTTAAATCCTGACTCAAAATTTATTTGGACTCGGAAACGTAGAAAAATGAATGCATTTGCAAACGTAAAATATAACAACCAACTCAATATATAACTCTTTTTTTAAAACCAAAATCATTCGCTTGCGATACCCCTAACATGGAGTCAATTCCATAAATGGTCATCTAAATTTAGGGAATTGCCTTGAAATATCATTTATATTTCATTTAGGATTAAAATATCACTCAACTTTCACTATTTTCCTCTAAATATACTTGCCACTTCAAAAGCCCCGGCATGCCATGTCGTTGAAGCCTCTTTTTTTCTAATAATAGACTTATTTAATTCATCAAACTCAATTAACTAAAATAATGATCTTACTATATATATATATATTAGTTTATTGAGAAGAAATTTTTATACTTCAAAATCTTTTATCATAATTAATTTTTTTATTTTTTATGCTACTTATTATAATGTCACCAATTTTGAATACTTATACACATATATTCAAAAAATATATTGATATAAAAATCACCGATGAAAATTAAATTAAAAACAAAAGTTAAATAATAAATTTCTCCTTTTTACCAACTATTTTGTCAACCTTACAAATTTATTTGAATACTTTTATGAAAAAAAATTACTTAAAAAACTTCAAATAATTTACTTAGATATTTGAAAAATTCTCAGGTAACAATTGCACACAAAAAAAATTCATTGAATTTTGTTTGGTAGAAAAATATGACGGAATTAGATATTTTTAAAGTGTTTTTTTCTAATCTTCATAAATTCTCACGTAATTTATATATTTGTTTTGTAGAGGCATAAGTTTAATGAATTAAATAGGTTCTTTTATAAATGATGATTTAATGACATGACATATCAACTAGAATAGAAGGAGACTTTTGAGGTATTTAGTATTATTTTTTTTTGGGAAAAAAACTTAGTAATAATATTATTCACTTTCTATTTTTTTTAAAAAATATATTGTAAGCATGAATTTCAAAGTACACAATTAATTCTATTGTAATAGTTAATTGACATTTAATATTATTGATTCATTATACAATTTATGATTAATTGGTGTAAGTTGACATTTATGAGTGATTTGTATACCAATTTTTTTTTGAATATATGTGTTTATAAGTATTCAAAATTGATGACAATATAGTATATTTTAAAAACCTATTTTTTCATAGCATAAAAAAACAAGTTTAATTATGATAAAAGATTCTTTAGTATGAAAATTTCTTCTTAATAAACAATTTTTTTAAAGAAAAAATAATAAGATTATTATTTTAGTTAAATGAGTTTGATGAATTAAATAAGTCTATTGTTTTAAAAAGGACTTTAATAACATGGCATGTCAACTAGGAGAGAGTAAAGTTTTTAAAGAATTAAGTATATATGAAGAAAAATAGTGATAGTTGGGTGATATTTTGGTCCTAAGTGAAACATAAATGATATTTCAAGGCAATTTTCCAAACTTGAGTGACCATTTAGGGAATTGACTCCCCTAACATGTACAACTAACAACAAATATTATATATTTACACAAAAAAATATTATCAGACTTAACAAAATATAAAATCCTAACTCAAAAAATAAACTTAGGATTTGGTGTAAGTTGTTTTGGGGTTTTATAAAGAAAACAACTAATATCAGGTGTTTCAATACACGCTTCAACATTTAGCAAGAATTGATCACTCTTTAAGTTGAAAAATAACTTTAAAAAGCTAAACTGCACAAACATTAATTAACACATAAATATTAAAAATCTTAACCAATTAAAAAAAATGAAAACCAATTATAATGATAATTTAATGTGAAATCAGGCGTTTGAGGGAAAACCCTAAGTTAAGTTTATATTTGTTAAGTTCATTAACCACGAAAATAAAAATTCCTGGATAGCTTATCAAATACTAATAAAACATACCAATAATGAAAGTAGAGAAGTATATTTGACACTTTTTCCTATTTCAAATAATAAAATTAATAAATAAAACAAATAATCTAACATTAAATTGATTCGTTTAAATTATTTCTCGAGACAAGTTAAAGTAGGTATATCATCATCAACAACAAAAAAATCTAGTATAATTTCGTAGGTGGAGTACAATATTAAATAGCTACCTGGTGTCAGTTCTACCAAGAAAATGTACCCCTGTCATTGTGATCAGAGCAAGACAGAATCTTCTAAGATTAAAGCCCATTCATTGAGCATCAAACCAATAATGAGAGCAGTCACCCAGTGGATCTTGGTCCATGAGCAGTCCCTTTAATGGCTATATATATATATATATATACTCCCTCCGCTTAAAAAAGAATGATGTACTTCTTTTTAACCTGTTTAAAAAAGAATTGATTTTTTTTTCTTTTTTTGATAATATTTCAACTTCATTTTTTCACATGACATGTTTAAGGCTAGATTAAATAACATTTTGAAATCACTTTAATTTAGGATCACAAAATTAGAAAGTATACTTTAGTTTCTTAAATTTTATATAAGTAAAATTAGGTCATTCTTTTTTAAACGGAAGAAGTAATTCATCTCCAACTCTAAAAGGGGACAACATGCAAGCAAAGGCTTGCCTGGTATCAGAAATATTTTGTTGAATAGAAACTATTTGTTGCTTCCAATTAAGCCAAAAATGGTGATGCATAGCAAAACAAAACAAGCGGGATGCCCGAAAAAAAACCTTATTTATTATCTTAGATAGGAGGAACTTAGTCCTGTACAACAACAAGGAAAGATGAAATAACAACGACAACATCAAAGCTAATGCCTTTTTGGGCAAAATAGCCATTGAAGTTAGTCGGTACAACAACAAAAGGAAAGATTACATAACAACGATATTAAACCTAATACAGTTTTTCGGGCAATAGCCATTGTCACTACAAAGCTTAATTAATTAATTAGGATCGATAGTTATAAGCTTTAAAGGGTTTTCAACATCACCTCCACCAGCATGTTTGACAAATTCAGCTGGGGTCAGAAAATGACCATGACAAATACAAACAATCTTCACTTCTCCTCCCTTCTTATACGCGTATAAGAATCCTTCAGTCTTCTTTCCATTTGATCCATCACCTTTGGTGGAAACACCAGGCATTTTGAGCAAGAAGTTTCTGAGTCCCTCTTTCCCCGAAAAGTCGGGTGATTGCTGATCATTAGTAGCTTCGATAGCTGCTACTATCAGATGCTGCATTTGCTCCAATGTGCCACTGGCTGGAGGTATCGCATTAGAACTACCACTTGCACCTGCAATGGAAGTGTCATTAACTGAAGAAAAAAAAAATTATCTCTTAGTTTTACACAAAAAAATAATTTAATAAAATGAACGAAAAATAATGAAAACGAAGAATTAATTAAATGGAACAACACAATTGAATTTTCGATTACCTTGATTAGGTAGCTGTTGTGGAGTTTCAAAACCAGTTTCACTTGAACCAACACTTCCTTGAGATCCAGATCCACCAGATGACGGCCAAGAAGAGGTTCCATTCACTTCATTTTCCTCAACAACTATAACATTCTTCAGTTTATCCCACCTCTTCTGCTTCTCGTCCCGGCGCATCTGCGTCTGGAAGTCCCTCCTTTCCTTCCAGTCCATCTCAGTCTCCATTGGCGGCAACGAGGCCGTCCTCATAGTTGAAAATGGATCATTATTACTTTGCATCCACTCCTCCTCAGTCTCCATTGGTGGCAACGAAGCCGTCCTGTTAACAGAAAATGGATCACTCCTTTGCATCCACTCGATTTCAGTCTCCATTGGCGGCAACGAAGCTGTCTTCATAATTGAAAATGGATCATTCATCTGTCTCCAGTACTCCATCTCAGTTTCCATCCTTCGCCTCCACTCGATTTCAGTCTCCATCCGCTGCCTCCACTCCATTTCAGTCTCCATCCGTTGCCTCCACTCCATTTCAGTCTCCATCGGAAACGAAGACGTCCTGGTAACAGAAAATGGATCATTCCTTTTCCTCCGCTCTACTTCAGACTCCATCGGCAACGAATACGTCTTCATAATTGAATACGGATCATTCCTTTGCCTCCAGTCAATTTCAGTCTCCATCGGCAACGAAGACGTCCTGGTAACAGAAAATGGATCATTACTTTGCCTCCAGTACTCCATTTCAGTCTCCATCGGAGACGAAGACGTCCTGGTAACAGAAAATGGATCATTACTTTGCCTCCACTGCATTTCAGACTCCATCGTCTTCATAATAGAAAATGGATCATTCATTTGCCTCCACTCAGCCTCAGTCTCCATGGGCAGCGAAGCAGGCCTGATGACTGAGAATTGAAAATCATTCACATTTCTATTACTGTTATTATAACCAGAATGCTCACCATTAGCCATTGACGAAGAATGGTTCAGTATCTTCGGTTTTTTCGAAGAAGCCCCAAAACCACTCAGCCCTAAAGTTAGCTCTACGCTTACATCCTCTACAATCCTTTTTCCTTTGTCTTGATAATTAGCTCTCTCCATGTTAGCAAAAACTAAAAAATCAACAAAGCTATTGAATTACAAACTTAATAGGAAAAAAAAACTCTATAAAAGTATGAAATTCACTTTCATTGATGAATGCTTGGAGAAACCTTCAGGCATTTGGGAGATTATAAAGGAAAAAATTTCAGGTGTGAACAGCAGGAAAAACGTGAAGAGGTATTCATTTCCGTGGGTGTAAGTGAAAATGACGAAATAGCCCCTTGCTACGTGGTTTAAGAAGGGAGTTTGGAAATTGAACCAAAAACACAATTTAGCTAGAGTCTAAATAAGAAGTAACCGACTAAAAATGACACCTGTCCGTTGTAATTATCTACTGAGAAACAGAATGGAACTTGAAACGTGTCTGGAAAATCACTGCATGTAAATTTGCGAAAAGTTTGCACTTTCACACTACGGATGTGAAAAATATTATCTATGCATTTTGATGTTGATTTGAAAGTTTTTTTTGGGCAAATTTTATTAAATGTTATATTATCTGATTGTTTTTTGGGCAAATTTTATTAAATGTTATATTATCCGATTATTTTAACTCCCGGTATTATTGAATTGCTGAGACTTTTTTTCATAGTTTAAAATAGTGAATTGTTCCAAGTTTAAAATAATTGTTGATTTTTTTTTCTTTATATTTACACTTTTTTTTAATAACGTTCTTAATTACCTTACGTTTATAAGGAGACTAATTTAAAAATAATCAAAAGAGTAATAATGAAAAGTAGTAACTGTTAAGGAATGTGACATACTCTAACAATTTACTTAATATGGACTCAAGGAAGCGATAAATATGTCTCGTTTAATGATTTCCCACAAATTAGTCACAGTGGTTTGGAGTTAACAAGTATACGATTTTCTGAGTTATATTTTTTAGATAAAAAAAAAAGTATATGTATTTTGATTGATTCTTGGATATCAAATAATAATGATTTTATTTCTACAAGTATCCATGAATATATATGAATTTAAATTTGACAGTTTCACATTTTATTAATGAGAATATGTGCCTATGAAAGATATAAAAGCTAAATTCGATTTTTGATATTGAAGATATCCATGTTATATTGTCTATCCTAATTTTCATTACAGTCTAATAGTAGGTTAATGTAAATGTAAATGAAAAGATTATTATTCTGATCTCTTATTTTTTATAAATATTATCAATGCATATAATAATAACTTTATATATATATGTAGATATTGAACAACTGATCATTGTGGCTATTTCTTTTGGAAAAAAAAATTATGAAATAGAAGACGATGATCAAATTGTTGGGTTATGAAGGTGATATTGGCGTCATGCGGATAAATTAGACGACACATAAAACTATACAAAAAGACATAATATTATTATATGATATGACCAATTGACCTACATAATCAAAAACTAATAAAAAGACATTAAAACTATAGAGAGAAAATCTCCCCACAAACAAAACTCTTATATGTCTACATTGTGGATGTTATTGTGTTCTGCTATGAGAATATGGATCTTCAATTTATAGATCTCCAAATTTTCCTCTAAGGAAAGACTAAACCAAATATGGAAGAAAATTATATTTTCCTTTCAGAAAAAGTTCAAACATTTATGGTAATACTTTGACTTTTCTTTAAGGAAAAAAATAAACTTCAAATAAGATAAGAAAATCAGGGCAAAACCCTAACAAATTTCCCCTTTTGTCTGGATATTCTTCATAAAACTTGATCCCCTTTCTTCATACAATCTTCATGTATCACTGTTGCGTATCATGGTTAAAAATTGATATGAGTTAAAAGTTGGAGCCCTGTGTTAAAAGTTACAAGCAGGGTTGAAAGTGGAGCTCATGAGTTAAAAGTAATATGCATGAGTTGAAAGTGGAGCTCATGCGTTAAAAGTAAGATGCATGAGTTAAAAGTGGAGCTTATGCGTTAAAAGTAAGATGCATGAGTTAAAAGTGGAGCCCGAGCATTAAAAGTTTGTTGGGGTTGAAAATTGATTTTGTTTTTAAGGATGGATCGGAGCAGCAGGATTGTTGAAAATATATTTGAAAATTTCCCAAATGTAGTAGCACAAAAATACTCATTATCATCAAATTTGTTGCAAATTGATTTGAAAGCACTTGAGTCTGTCTTTAACCTCATTGAACCATAGGATCATCGGACCATGGGATCGTTGGACCATGTGTCCTAATACCACTTGTTGGGTTTGAAAGGGTGATTAGGACGTCATGCAACTTACAATTGCAAATCATATGAAAATAAATTAGACGATGCATAAAACTATACTAAAATACATAATATTATTATATGATACGACCAATTGGCCTACATAATTAAAAACTAATAAAAAGACATTAAATTTGTAGAGAGAAAATCTCCCCATAAACAAAACTCTTAAATGTCTACATAGTGGATGTTATTGTGTTCTGCTATGAGAATATGAATCTTTAATTTATAGATCTTCAAACTTTCCTCTAAGAAAAGAATAAACCAAATATGAAAGAAAACTATATTTTACTTTCAAAAAAAGCTCAAGAATTTATGGTAATACTTTGACTTTTCTTTAAGGAAAAAAATAAACTTCAAATAAGGTAAGAAAATCAGGAAAAAAAATCTTAACACAAATTAGGTCATTATAAACTTTGTTAATAATCAGTTTAATGTTCAGTTCAATGTTATAAACCTATAGAGGATATTAAGTTAAGTGTTGGTGTTCATAATATAATCCAACACAATGAGTCACTTTTAATTAGAGGTAGGTGAATCCCTTGGCGACTCACTCTATCTTTGTGATGTGAATTTTTTAATTCATATGTTCAGACCTAAACAACAATATATTTAATGTAATTTCATAAGTATAACTAAAAAAGGATAGAATACACACAAAATTTACTTTTATCTTTACGTGATAAAAAGTTATTTCTGATAAACCAAAAAGGAAAAATTCAAAACGTATGTGTAAAAACCTAAATATCAATTATTCAAAGCATCTGTTTCATTAGTACTCTTTCATTTTGATATTTGAATAATGAGAAAAGGACAACAACAAAAAAATACAATATGTTTTTTATATTTTATTTTGTATATATATAAGTAACAAAACCCCATAGGCATATTAGTTTATTCAAATAAAATAATAATAATACTTGGGATTCGTTTGATGTTTTATGATTGGTACCGTACTCAACTTATTCTATCTTACATGTCATAGTCCTGGATCACATCCATTTTAATTCTTATATAATCCGTTGACTGAATTCTTATTATAATAATAACCATAAGATATACTAGCTTATTTTATAGAATTTTTTTTGAGATACAATCACTAAAAAAAAAAGCTTACTTTTTTTCTAAGAGTATCTGTTGTCAGCTAAAAATATCAACAGTAGTTTTATTAATTTTCTAAATATAAATATTCAAACACATGTCTCATCGAGTGAGATTATATTAATCCAAATAATAAATTGTTTGGTCAAATTTTCGGATGGTAAAAAATGTATTTATTTCTTTAAAAAAGTATTTTTAAATTTTTTCTATAAGTGTATGATCAAATTTTTGGGAAAAAATAAGTGTTTCTGGAGAAAAGTATAGGCTAAAAATTAAAACTTTTTCCATAAAAGCACTTTGAAAAAAATGCAAGCATTTTTATAAATTTGGTAAAACACTAACGGCTTCTGACCGAAGATTTTTAGTAAAATACTTTTCGTAAATTTGGCTAAACACTTTTTAGTTGTTAAAAGTATTTTTTAAATTAATTGGTCAAACACAAATTGCTTCTCACAGAAGATTTTCTTTTTTAGAAAAACAATACTAGAAAAATTATTTTTCAAAATTAATTAATTTTAATAGTTTGATCAAACAAGTTCCAAGCTTCGATCCTACTTTATCATATTATCTGTATATTAAGGTTTTTATTATACCTTTAAAGAAAAATATGTAATAACATTAATCATAATAAGTCTAGAGGAATCTTATTAGCTCAATTCAGTTGGTTGGTTATCTAAAATTTTACTTTATCGGTGAAGATTCAATTTTTCACCTTGTAATTTTCTTCCCTACATTCAATTTAAATAAAATTAAATCATATAAGTCTAAATTATCCTTTTACCTTTCCTAAATACACACTTAATTAATACTTCACTAGTAAAATAATCTTCAATTTATTAAATTATATTGAATATATTATTATTATTATGATACAAATAATGATGATTGATCATGGAAAAAAATTAAAGCTTATTTTATCTTTTTCAATTTTAAAATAAGTTCAATTTGCTAAAGCTATTAGCCAAATAATATGATTAGGACTAAAGATATTGGAACTTAGTTTTATAATAACGTCGAGTTGTCCACCTTCGGTTCGATAAAATGACACTATTGTTTCTTTCAAGGAAAAAGACATAAATTTCTCCTAAGCTAGTTTTGAAAAATCAGTTACTTGTTTAAATTATTACAAATATTTATTACACATATTTATTATTTAAAAATAAATTTAATACTATTTTAAAACTTGTAACACCATTCTTACAATATGTGATATATTACACTGGTTGCTACCTCAACACTATGTCAGCACCACATCAGAAACTATATTCTTTTATATATTTTTTGTTTTGTTTTCTTTGTAATTAACTTTTCTTTTATTAATTTTATATTTTATACTAATTAATTTATTTTTTTCATCAATAAATCCCACCCACTTTATCTCTAGTCTTGCCAGAAAAATTATTCATTTCAACTTATACCACAATTTTCTTCGTCTTCTCCGCCAAAGAACACCCAACTCATCACCACCACAACCCTACCTCCACAACGGCATTCCCTCTTCTTTTCCAACAAACTAGTAGCCACCAAACAACCACCAGAAAACAGCCACCCAAAACTTCAAATCAATCATCAACAAACACCGAATGCGACCCCTTTCCTTGTCCCTTTTTTATTTTAGTTTTTTTGGTTTATTTTGTAGATGTTCTGATGAGCTCAAAGCTTCAATCATGACTCTGATGACGTTTCAATGAGTTTTGCACTTTCAGATCTAATATAAACAACTAACAAATAACCACAACAATCAACATCACCAGACTATAGTTGTTGCGATGCTTTGAGGTTGTGGAGTGTAAGGAGGATTTTCATTTTTTATTCCTTTTTTAAACTTTAATTTACCTAATTCGGGTGTTACTTTTTTTGTTAATTTTTGTCATTTTAATTTTAGGGGTAAATAAATTTACTTTTAAATAGTTTAGATATGTAATAGACCGATATGATAATTCAAGTGAGTAACTGAATTTTCTAGATAAATTCAAAGAGAATCTATGCATTTTCCCAATTTAATTATAAGGGGGAAAACCTCGTGACTTGAGTTGTATGAGTGCAAATTTGCACGTGTGGTCTTAGGGAGGAGTGCTAGTATGAAGAATCCCATTTAAGTATAATATTTTTTAAAAAAAATTAAGAAATCTTTTAAAATAAGATATATATACCCCTATTTAGAAATCGAGCTAGGTTTAGATAAAACATAAGTGGAAACTTTGTAAGTTAAGAAAAATATTCACTTGAAAAACTTATTTAAATTACTCTTTTGAACTTGAAACTTATTTTGTGATTTATTTTTTAAAAGAAGGTTCAATATAACCAAACATTATTAGAAAACTTACAGAAATTTCATTAGTTAATTTGGAGTAAAATATTTAGATACACTCTAGTTTGTAACATTTTTTATCAAATTTTGGTATGTCCAAATACATTCACATACATGTATCTCGTGATATAAGGATAAGTGCAATTTATTCTAGATACACGGTATCCACTAACCCTAAATCATCTTCAGTAATAGCAGCAATTCAGATATTTGAAAACTTGGACATTTTTGTCCCTGAAGCTCAGCTGTGGTTACTGAAACTGATATGTAGAACTTAATTGCATGCTCTGGAGTCTTCTATTGTTTTCCCTCGACTTGAGGAGGATACTTTGGTCATACCAGCAAAATATTTACTAATTTTTTGGTGCTGATTGAAAAATCTGAAAAGCTTGTGATTATTCCCAATATTTTTAATTTGGGAAATTCTGACTGATTGTTGATTTGTTGTCGAAAGATATTTTTTTTTATGTAAAAATTGTTGAAAAAGATGATTTTAGATCTCAAAAGAAAATATTCATACTTATTCATTTAATTATACCTTTTGATGAATATTTAATATGTTAATTAGTCTAACATATTTCTTATGATTATTAAATGTCCTAAATAGTCTTGTTTGACCTTTTTCCTAATTCCTGGCTATTTATAACACATATATTAATTATGAGTCATTTCTTTATTACAATTCTAAATTAAATTGTAATTACCACTTTATTTACGTTAATTTTATACATTGAAGGCAGATTTTTTTATTCAATTTACACCCTATATATGTTCTTTTGTTTGTGTTTGGCAGTAGCTGATGGACACACTTCAAGCTATGAGAATTTTCTAGAATATTCGTGATGAAGTATTTTGTGTAAGATTTCCACGATTTTAAGGATATCTTATATATTTTATTTTCTTACAAAAAATACTACTAATCGATAAAATCGATAGAGTGGTGATCAGCACTGGCAAACGAACAAAGTAATAATCAAGAGACAATGGGGGATTTGGTTTGATGTGTACAAGGAAGCCAAATGACAAGGTCAAGCATACTCCATGTAAGTCTTCAACTGGGAGAATAATTGGACTTTTTGTGTTCATGAAGAAGGTATGTGACAATACTATATATTTAAAGTTTTAATATATTTGTGTGCGGAAAATTGAGCCAATAGATTTCTCAACGTTAAAGAAGATTCGGAGAAATGATAATTTTGCTAAGGAAAAACTTGACTAAGCAGATGATATAGTATTTGTGTGGTCATTTCTCAAGTGAATCTTGTGGGCTTGTGACTAATATGTAAAAGATTGGGTGTTAGATTTGAATGGTACCAAGTATATTTGTGCATTACACCCAAGTTATAGAACAAGAAAAATGATTTATATATGTCGGAAATTCTAGAACTATTTACGTTCTTGGAATGGAAAAGTTTTTCTTATTAAACTCTCATATGAAAAATATTGATATTATCTGAGGTGATATATATGATTTAATATTCGGGTCAATTATTCTTATGAAATTATGATAAAAGGTTGAAACATTTTATTTGAGTTAGATAAGATTTAACAAAATGATTGTGTTTGTGGGGGAAAAAATTATAGTCATAGTTTTTTGTTCTTAATGTTTATCAAAGTTTGAAAATAGGTATACATAAATACTGAAGGACTTAATATTGTCTACACTTGGATGCTGCTATTTTTGGTTCATGTTATTCTAGAATACTCAAAATAAATTGTATAAAAGTTATTATTTTGAATTTTACTATTATCATGTTGTTCATGTGTAAATCTCCCATATAATATTTGTATATTAACTTTAGTGAATTATCTTTCTAAATTTGAATTTATACATGGACACAAGTTTATGCTTTGGAATGATTTAGTAATTTATTTATGCTTACTGTTTGATAGAATACTTTAGAGTCCTAACTTATAACATTTTATTGAGTGGCTAAGTAAATAAGTAATCATATATGGATTTTTTATGCATAAATTTGTGTTGAAATTGAACACACTAAGAAATTACATGTTTGTGTTTCTGAGCATTTAAATTTTAGATTTAATTCTTTCGAATTTCTTAAGACTTGTATAAATAATGACTAAATGTGAAAAGTATTATGGTCACATTTGTGAATATTTTCTCTACATATACAAAAGGTTTTTGTTGAGAAATAAAGAGATGAAGTTTTTGACATTTTAATTTATAAATTTATATGTTACATCCAAAATTGAAAACTTTATGAAAAGGTTATCCCTTGTTATGAAATACTTGAAAGTGTGAGGCTGTTTTATTAAGATTGTGCTATATATAATTTTAAGAAAAGAAAAATAGAATCTAAGTTTTTTAATTGTATATTAATAAATGTTACATATACATATATGTGATAATCAATTGTGACACAGGTTCATTTAATTATACTTTGTTGATGAATATTTAATATGTTAATTATTCTAACATATTTCTTATGACTATTAAATGTCCTAAATAGTCTTGTTTGACCTTTTTTCCCAACTCCTGGCTATAATAACATATATCAATTATGAGTCATTTCTTTACTACAATTCTAAATTAAATTGTAATTATCAGTTTATGTACATTAATTTTATACATTGAAGGCAGATTTTTTATTCAATTACACCCTATTTATGTTCTTTTGCTCGTGTTTGGCAGTAGAAGATAAACACGCCTCAAGTTATGAGAATTTTCTAAAATATTCATAATAAAATATTTTTTGATAAGATTTTCAACAATTTTAAGAATATTTCATATACTTTATTTTCTTACGAAAAATACTACTAATCGATAAATTGATAGGGTGGTGATCAACACTGGCAAACGAACGAAGTAATAGTCAAGAGACAATGAGGAATCTGGTTTGATGTGTACAAGGGAGCCAAATGACAAGTTCAAGCATATATACTCCATGTATGTCTACAATTGGGAGAATAATTGGACTTTTTGTGTTCATGAAGAAGGTATGTGACAATACTATATATTTAAAGTTTTAATATATTTGTGTGTGGTAAATTGAGCTTATATATTCCTTAACGTAGAAGAAGATTTGAAAAAATGATAATTTTGCTGAGAAAAAATAAATTTGACTAAGCAGATGATATATTTATATGGTCATTTCTCAAGTAAATCTTGTGACTAATATGTAAAAGATTGGGTGTTAGATTTGGATGGTACAAGTATATTTGTGCATTACACCCAAGTTGAAGAAGAAGAATAATTTATATATATTAGGGATTCTAGAACTACTTACGTTCTTAGAATGGAAAAGTTCTTCTTATTAAACTCACATATGGAAAATATTGATATTATCTAAGGTGGTATATATGATTTAATATCCGGGTCAATGATCCTGAAAATATGATAAAAAGTTAACATTTTATTTGAGTTAGATAAGATTTAACAAAATGATTTATCAATGAATGAAAATTCTAAGTTAAAAAATAACTTAGAAACCCTTTAAAAAGCTAACCCCGAAATTCTAATCAACACATAATTACTGGAATCTTACGAGAAGAAAAAAAATACACATAATCAAAAAGGGATAACATATATTAACACATAATTGTTAGATATAGCAAGAAATTAAAAATTCTAACTCGAAAAATAATCTTAGAAAACCTTAAACCTAGCAGTTGATAGCAAATCTTAACACATAAAGAAAACAACTTATATTTAGCAAGAAATGAAAATTTTTAGTCGAACAATAACATAGAGAAATACTTTAAAAGGTTAAGCCCCAAACCCTAATAAACACATTAATATTTAAAAATCTTACAAGAGAGGAACAAAATTATAAATAATCGACTAGAGATAATTAAAAAATGACATATTTTACAATATTTAGAGTAGCTAAGACAGATGATATTAGCCTGGTGACATAATGCTTTGTTTTGCTTACTGTTTGATAGAATGTTTTAGAGATCATTAACTTATAACAATTTTATTGAGTGGCTAAGCTATCATATATGGGTTGCTTTTGATGCATAAATTTGTGTTGAAATTGAACATACTAAGAAATTACATGTTTGTGTTTTTTGAGCATCTAAATTTTAGACTGAATTCTTTTGAATTTCTTGAAACTTATATAAATAATACTAGATGTGAAAATTATTATTGTGTCACATTTGTGAATATCTTCTCTACATATACAAAAGGTTTTTGTTGAGAAACAAAGAGATGAAGTTTTTGACATTTTAATTTATAAATTTGTATGCTACATACAAAATTGAAAACTTTATTAAAAAGTTATCCCCCTATTATGAAATATTTGAAAGAATAGGAATGTTTTGTTAAAGTTATGCTACATAATAGTAAGAAAAGAAAAATAGAATCCAAGTTTTTTTAATTGTATGTTAATAAATATTGCACAAACATATTTGTGATAGTCAACTGTGATGTGATTGATGTAACGTTAGAGTGGGAAAAATATTAATGAATTATTAAAATTTATTATATTTCTCATGTTCTTGTTGAAAATGATATTGCTTCTTGATACATTATTTTGGAAAGAAATCATTGGTGTTGCATGAGCGGTGCAGTATTAAATAAATTAAATATTTTGTTGTACTACAACTCTAGAAGGGTACAATGATGCAATGTGTATCTCAAAATTCGCTAGTAATTATGACTATTGATGACGGTGTCGTAATATAAAAGGCAACTAATTAGAGTTAGTTGTTGTGGAGTTGATTAATGATCATACTAAGTGGTTAAGACAACTCTTAGTGTGTATTCCAATTGGAATAAAACTAACATTTTCTGTGGTAAAATTAGATACATGTATTTGAGACATAATGTGATAAAACATATAATACAAATTATTATTTGTAGTTAGGATGAATGTGATCAATTCATAGACCAAAAGAAACATCGAGGGGAGTGAGTCTTTTTATTATTTTAGAAGATCAACAATGATGGTAACCCAACCTATGTAATTGGAGATCACGTGAATTAGGTTCATATGGGTAATAACAAGTATTAGCTGGTCAAGTAAGCACTATTAAATTATGTCCCTCCTATGATGTGTAAATATAGTGCAACAATATGCAAGGCAAAGTGAGGTTGAGTTAAACTCTTAATCGAAATCATATCCTTTATAGGTGATGTATTATTCCGTAGAATACACTTGATGATTGAACCTATATGAATGTAGAGTGGTACTGCTCCTATAAAATTATGACAAATTTCAAGAGCACTCGTGAATATCAGGATAAGCGCATGGCCTCTTAGCGCAAAATCGCAATAACGACAAAGATTGAGCAGGTATAATATGATAGAATAAGGCACTGAACTTACAAAAGAATTATTGATTCATAAAAGTTCTAAACTTCACTAATTATTCTGAAAGTTTAATCTTGTTTACCTATCAAAATAAAAGAAGACAATACCAATTATGTTCCTGTAGGCTATAGCATCTATAGGTAATAGGTATACTTGTTGGTAATGGGCACTTAGTTGAGTGTTGTAGAGGAGAAGTTCTTACAAACACCAAAAATTACTTTAGATTTGAACTTGAAAGTGAGGTTGAAAGCATGATGTACCGCTTTTAGGTTGTGCTTTCAGAGAACATATTTGTGGTTGGTAGTATTGGAAAGTTGGTTTCGAGAACTATGCCCTCAATGCCTTTGGTATAATAGCAAAGGTAGTACAACATGGACATGAGGTGCACGCACGTCATGAGCTCAAACTCTATTGTGAACGGGGTTTAGTATTTAAGTAAAGAAGGATGGAACGTGATTCATTATCCATTGAGCTTTTGAGACAAAAACAACAGATTTATGGATAAAAAAAAAATAGGTTTCGAAGTTTTGACTATACTATCTTGCAATCTAAAAGGAAAAATAACCTAAAAACACATATTATTTTAGCATAATTTCTAAAATTCTCTACCATTTTAAAAAAATTCAAAAATTTCTTCTCGAATACATCACTCTCCTCTTGCTGATACATCATATCCCTCTCAAATACATCACTCCCCTGATACATCCTCACCTATGTATACAGATGTCTGCTAATGTATTCGGAAGTCCAGTGATATGTATCCGGATGTCATATCCCCTCGTGGATACATCCCTCACCTATGTATCTGAAAGTCCATTGATGTATCAGGAAGTCCAGTAATGTATTCGAAATCCATAAATTTTAAGAGATTTTTGTAATTTAAAAAAGAATAGGAAAATAATGTAATTAGCTCTACACACTTTGATGTTTAAGTAAATTATGCATATTTAAAACCTTATTGCTTTTCTTGATGTTTGAGCGGAATATCAATACTTTGATATGTCCATTGGTCTACAAGACTACAAGGTCGAAATAAAGACTGTAGATGCATATGATTCCTTTAATGATGGAGTGATTGTTTTGGTGAAGGGAAGTTTAACCGGGAGAGATAAGTTAAAAAGGAAATTCGCCTCGACATTTTTCCTTGCTCCACAAGACAACGGTTATTTTGTTTCGAATGATGTTTTTAGGTATGTAGAAGAAAATGAGATTGATACCGTCTCAGAAATGATTAATCGAACTGAAGATGTGTAGTTAGAGGCTCCGACCCCTGATCCAAGTTGGATCTCTTCTCTAAATCAATAAGTGTAGTTGTTCTTGTATTCTCTTAAAATCTTTTACTATTTTCATTTTGAATCCAAAACCTACTCATGTCGTTGATCTCCCAAATCTCGACCAAGTTGGCTCACATGTAGAAGAAGTTCAACATGTTGAGGAAACGGCCAACGACTCTTTGGAAGATGGGAGACACGTTGGTGATGAAAGATAGATTGTTGTGGAAACTGAATCTCGTTTCAACGAGGATCAGAACCCTACAAATACAGAATCCGCTAATTTTGTTGCCCAAGAGGATGCTCCAAAGAAGTCATATGCATCAATTGTCACTTCACAAAAAAGAAAGGGCCATCCAAATTCTAGGTACCCACTAATACTTCCAGAATGGCTCCTCCAAAGGCTGTAAAACAGCCGGTTGCTGCAGTAGCACAAACTGCAGCTCTTGAAGCATCAAATCCTACTGCCCCTAGTGGAATTAATGTACCTAAAACTAATGATACTGAAGATGAATGTATAATTTCTTTGAAACTTGCCTGAAATATACTCATTACTTCCATCTTGTGATGGGCACATCTATATGTGAAAAAATGGAATAGGGATGTTCGTATTTAATTTTTGAGCAAATGAAGGAGCACGATAAGTAGATATGTTTTGAGTTTGATCTAGATGTTGGGTTATTTGATCTACTAGCGTTGTTATGCTTATTCTGCTTTCTGACTTTCTCATTGTTTACAGTGTCTCTGTAAGAGTACATTGTCATCTGATTTACTTCGATTTTAATTCTTGGAGCTGAGGGATACTCCATTAATGTCCGCAATTTGCCTCTAGATGTTGCTGTATCCTAACTCGAAGCTGAATTTAAGAGATACAGGCCTATTAAGAAAGGAGGTGTACAAGTTAGAAGTAATAGGGTTGGTTCAGCATACATTATATTCAGCTTGGTTCACTAACACCTACAGATTGTTATCATGTGTCCACTTATTCTCTTTGCTGCAGCAACAAGGATTCTGATTTGGCTTTGTTGAATTTGAAAATGTGAGCTCCATGAACCACCCATACAGGTTTGTGCTCCCTGAAATATCATTGCATCTTTTTTCTAGAATTTAGAATGTGTTTACTTCCTAGACTTGTTAGTACATGATATGTTGCATCATTAGTCTCTACAAGAAGATGCATGATGAACCCTTGATCACCTTGTAGAGTGAATGTACATGGTCAAGATAGTAGAGAAGTAATAATAACAATACTGATAAGGGAACTAGACAACGCTTGATCATCTACTAACTTTCTACCCTAATCCTCGACCTCCCTATCATCCTATCTAGGGTAATGTCCTCGGTAATCTGCAGTGTCATTCCTGTCTAATTTTCTGTCAACAGCAACTTTCATCTAAATTTTGTGATTATTCATCCCAGGATAAATAATCCCACAAAAGTGACCAATGGGACAATACAAACAGCTGAACAGCTGTAGTTTGGACGGGCATCCAAAGTGAGAAATAAAATTTAGACATTCCATCAAACCATTTTTCCTGTACATAATTCGGAAATACTAACATTAAGCGCTGCGAGTTAACTGTTTAAAACAAGTGACGGGCCACCTACACAAAAAAATGATCCCCAACACTTGGGTAAACAGGGGGGCAACGCTTAGGTAAACAGGGGGGCGAGAACACTAAGTAATGTCAATGTCAACTTTGATTAAGTTGATATCACTAGTTCACTACACAGCTAAACTGTTCCGCTGCTTGCACACTGGCAAACAAATAAACTAGATCAAAATTTACCACCAAAAAATTTATCCAGCCACATAAACTATGCTGTAGCAGAACTCTGACTAGGGCCACCTCTCCATCCCCCTCTCCCTCTTACTTGATAGCCTTCACCACCACGTCCACCTTGAACCCTACCACGCCCTGAAAAATCACGTCCTCCGAATTCACTTCTCCCGTAGCTCCGACCTCCACCAAAGTTTCCGCGGACCCTGAAATTGTCATTTCGGAATATTCCTCTTCTAGGAGAGAAACGGCCTCTAACACTACCAACTGTAACATCAAATTGAAAAAACAGGTTTATAATTTTATATGAAAAAGTCATGGTCCAATTAACTCTTAACAGTTGATGGTATGAATAGATTGCAGAATTTGATGTCTGATATTTTTTATGTGAACTCAACATCCAAAACTTTTAAAGATAATACACTCTTAAACTTACCTCTAGTTGTAGTTCTCTTCATCTCGACAACAGTTTGACGAGCCCCCATGATGATGGGTGAAGCCTAGAGAGAAAAAAAAAAAAAGAATAGTCACAGTAATGCATCTTCATATCATGTACTAACAAGTCTAGGAAGTAAACACATTCTAAATTCTATAAAAAGATAGCCTGTGCAATGATATTTCAGGGAGCACATACCTGTATGGCACTGTTCATGGAGGTAACATCTTCAAATTCAACAAAGCCAAAGCAGAATCCTTGTTGCTGCAGAAAAGGGAATAAGAGGACACATATTAACGATCTGTAGGTCAGTGAACCAAGATGAATATAAGGTGTGCTGCACTAACCCTATTACTTCTAACTTGTACACCTCCTTGCTTAATAGGCCCATATGTCTTAAATTCAGCTTCAAGTTGGGCTACAGTAACATCTAGAGGCAAATTGCGGACATAAATAGAGTATCCCTCAGCTGCAAGAATTAAAATTTAAGTAAATTAGACGACAATGTACTCTTAATGGGACTGTAAGCAATGAGAAAGTCATAAGCAGAATAAACATGACAATGCAAGTAGATCGAATAATCCAACATCTAGATCAAACTCAAAACATATCTACTTATTGTGCTCCTTTATTTGCTAAAAAAATTAAATACGAACATCCCTATTCCATTTTTTCTGACATATAGATGTGTCCATCACAAGATGGAAGTAATGAGTTTATTTCAGACAAGTTTCAAGAAATTATACCTTCATCTTCAGCATCATTAGCTTCAGGTACGTCGATTCCACTAGGGGTAGTAGGATTTGATGCTTCAGGAGCTGCAGTTTGTGCTACTGCAGCAACCGGCTGCTTTTCAGCCTTCGAAGGAGCCATTCTGGAAGTATTGGTGGGTACATAGATTTTGGTTGGCCCTTTCTTTGTTTGTGAACTGACAATTGATGCATATGACTTCTTTGGAGCATCCTCTTGGGCAACAGAATTAGCTGATTCTGTATTTGTAGGGTTCTGGTCCTCGTTGAAATGGGATTCAGTTTCCACAACAATCTCTCTTTCATCAGCAACTTGTCTCCTATCTTCCAAAGAGTCATTGGCTTTTTCCTCAACATGTTGAACTTCTTCTGCATGTGTGCCAGCTTGGTCGAGATTTGGAGGATCAACCACATGAGTAGGTTCTGTATGCAAAATGAAAATAGTAAAAATATTTTAAGAGAATACAAGAACAAGTACACTTATTGAATTAGAAAAGAGATCCAACCTGGGTCAGGGGTCAGAACCTCTGACTGCACATCCTCAGTTCCATTAATCACTTCTGAGACGGTATCAATCTCATTTTCTTCTACATACCTAAAAACATCATTCAAAACAAAATAACCCTTGTCCTGTGGCGCAAGGAAAAATGTCTGGGCGAATTTCCTTTTTAACTTATCGCTTCCGGTTAAGCATCCAGTCACCAAAACAATCACCCCATCCTTAAAGGAATCCTGTGCATCTGCAGTCTTTATTTCGGCCTTGTAGTTCTTGTAGTCCAATGAACATATCAAAGTGTTGATATTCTGTTCAATCATCAAGAAAAGCGATAAGTTTTTACATATTGCAAGATAATATTCAATTTATCACCTTATTATACAAGTCTTGCTAATGATTCTTCAATTTTATTTTATTTTTGGTTTCCCACCCGGTGTCCGGAGCACACATTGGAGCTCCGACTAAATCCGGATCGCACACTGCAGGGCCCATCCAGGGGTGGCGCTCCCAACATGATTTTCTCCATATCGGGGGTGGTGCTCCGACTAATGATTCTTCAATTAATAACTCTAAACAAGATTTTTAAAAAGGTGCAACAAAGAACAATACAAGAAATACACTTTTGGCATGCTACAAATCATGTAAATTTAGCAACACTATAAGTACACAATGAGTTGATTTAAGGCAATAGATACGAGGAAGGCATTTTCTAGACCAAGGGAATTCTCCAAGTCTCAAAAAAATTTGTTGCCAGCTCTAACACCCAATGATCTACTTATCAAAAGAAGATACCAAGGACCTGGAACTTCTATATGTTGTAAGACAGACAGGTTTTACACATTTCTTAATCTCTGACAAGGACTTCTAACTTCGGGATAGCAACAGTTCCTCTCGGTCATATTCTGTCATATACAGAGTGGACAGCATGAATTGAAGTCATAACTTCGAAACCCGTTTTTTATGACCGAAAATCTGTTGTTTCTGTCTCCGAAACTCAATGGATAATAGGTCACATTCCACCCTTCTTTACTTAAATACCCAAACCCGGTTCACAACAGAATTTGAGCTCATGACGTGCGTGCACCTGTCCATGTTGTACTACCTTTGCTATTATACCAAAAGCATTGAGGGCCAGTTCTCAAAACCAACTTTTCCAATACTACCAACCACAAAAATGTTTTCTAAAAGCGCAACCTAAATTAATTTTGAGACTAACTCCACACACTGCTTTCTAAGACCCCACCAAGTTGTTGCATCAAGCTTTTAACCTCGCTTTCAAATTCATGAACCAAACGTTACATGACTTTGTCAAATTGAAAGTAATTTTTGGTGTTAGTAAACACATCTCCTCTACAACATCAACTAAGTGCCCATTTCCAACAAGTATACCTACAACGTCATGTACCATTTCAATTTTCTCAAACAGGAAGTAGGAAATTAATTGGTATTATCTTCTTTTATTTGGATAGGTAAACAATTGGTGCTATATATTTTTTACATACAGAAGAAATATATCTTTCAACAACAAATTAACAATCACTCAGAATTTCCCAAATTAAAAAAATTGGGAATAACCACAAGCTTTCAGACTTTTCAATCAGCACCACAAAATTAGTAAATTTTTTGCTGGTATGACCAAAGTATCCTCCTCAAGTCGAGAGAAAAGAATAGAACACTACAGAGCATGCAGTTAAGCATCAAAATATGAAAGCTCTACATATCAGTTTCAGTAACCACAGCTGAATTTCAGAGGCCAAAAATGTCCATCCTTTCAAATATCTGTATTGCTGCTATTAATGGAGATGATTTAGGGCAAGTGGAAGAAACATTCGAAAGGGTTCTTTGTCATGAGCAAGTATACGGAATTTTTTTTGAGAAAGAAACGAAATGAATACCAAACAAATCCAGCAAATATATTTGCAGCACTACTTACTATTCACTGCACAGTGCCAGTTCTTAAAATCATTTTTTTTCTAAAATCATATCTCACACAAGACATAGGATTTTGATACTGACTCACCTCTCAAGACGTACATCAGAAGAAAATATCGACAAAAGGATAAAGAGTTGAGTTCTGGACAAACATAACTGCTACAGCAATTGTCAAGCAACTGTTCCCTGGATTTGCTCCAGCAGTTGGTCTAGCAGTTATTGTTCCTAGTTTGTAGTTTATGGTGTCAGTCTTATCCTATTATGTTCTCTATATATATGTAATTAGGATTAGTTATTTGGGGTATGTAATTAAGAATTAAAACTACTATATTCTGGAGTCTTGTCCTCTCCATATGGACAACTTTATTGGTATAATTGTTTTTAAGATTCTTGCACAAAACTATTGCCACTAAATTTACTTGCTTTGTTCTATTTCTTCGGTTCTCTACTTCTGGTTACCATCAGTTTTGGTATCAGAGCAGATCAATCTAACATGGTCAATACCAGATTGTCTAATTCACAAGAAGGCATTCCCAATGTTGAATCTCTTGCCCAACAATTATTTGCCACGGCATCTAAACTAGATACAACAAACTCACCGGCAGCAGATGTTGCAACATTGAATGCCTAGACTAGTTGCCCTCAACAAGAATTCAGTCACCGAAACCGTAATAGAGGAAAATTGGCAAGAAAAGGAAGACATTGATAGTCCAGCTTGGCCAAAAAATCCTTCCCGAAGGCCATAAACAAATGAGGATGGATTTTGAAAGCAGAAAAATACTTCTGCTATTATCAAACTCAAGAGGAACATTAAGTTGACATCGCAGCGATGTATTTGGAAGGGGATGCTCTGGATCTCTTTTCTTGGATAAATCGTGAGCGAACTTTACTTTATTGGGAAGAACTTGTTAAAGCATAAATTATGGTCCTGC